>NC_134486.1:82516890-82621890 GCF_040206685.1 Ascaphus truei
GCGACTCAACTCTGTTAAATTGTCCAATGACACATTAATCCTAATCTGAAAAAATGGGTAACTCCAGGAAGAGAGACCTGTCTACCTTTAGACCTAAAGACTTTAATCTGGTCCCCAAAAAGATGACGAATTTACTTAGAGATCCGCTGTCCTCTGTGACCAATTCATTGAAAATCTGGGAGACCATCAGGTTCAGATGCACTTTGA
This sequence comes from Ascaphus truei, assembly GCF_040206685.1. Classification (NCBI taxonomy): domain Eukaryota; kingdom Metazoa; phylum Chordata; class Amphibia; order Anura; family Ascaphidae; genus Ascaphus; species Ascaphus truei. Next base: position 82,517,098 of record NC_134486.1, read on the forward strand.
CTACCAGGAATTCCCTAATGGCAAACCTACTACTAATTAACCCTGATTTTGCTCCCGGTCTGAATGGAAAGTATTTTACAATTTGGCAACAGGAAGGGTTTCTTAGACTCAAAGATTTAGGAAAGGATAATATAGTAAAGACGTTTGATCAAATCCGGGGAGAAAAAAGGATGCCCCATTCTGAATTTTTCATATACCTTCAGCTTCGGGCCTTTTATAATAAACATATACCCTTTCCCCCGCTAATGAGTTAAAAAAAATTATGTATACTCGAGATAGACACTATTGGGTTTACCTCACAAATGTATAAGGAAGTTACTTGCTCAGGTTTAGGGTTTATGCAGAAATTGCAGTATATGAACCAATGGGAGGCAGACTTAGGTGAAGTTTTAGAGGAAGAGGACTGGAATGAAATATTCGAGTCAGCCGCTAAGAGTTCAATTTGTACCACATTAAATGAGAACGCATATAAAGTTATGATGAGGTGTTATCTCACCCTGGTTAAGCTTTCCAAATGTATCCCTGGACATTCTCCAATATGTCCAATGTGCCTGTTCTCCGGCAGATTTGTTGCATATGCTGTGGTCTTGTCCTCAAATTGCATCCCTCTTGAGGGAAATTAAGAATTGACTACAGAGGATTTTGGGCCTCGATATACCTATGGATCCTTGGTTATTCCTTCTAAATAGATCAGTGCAAGGTTTGTCCAGATCTGAAAGTAAACTGGTTGCCCATTTTGCAACTGCAACGAGATGCGAGATTGCAGCACTATGGAAACAAAAAGATATCTCACAAATTTCCAACATTCGTAATAGAATTTGGTTTGTCTGTGAAATGGAGAAATTGACAAGTCTGGTCAATGATACCGGTTCTAATAATCCCAGAAATTTTAATTAATTATGTGCATGTATACTATGTTGAATTACAATAACATTTAAGTTACAAAAACTAAAAACGGAAAAAAGTGACACATCCTGACACAAAGGGGGCTATGCACTAAGCTCCGTTAAGTCACTTTTAGAGCGCAAAGTGCTCTTCGATCGTGATTTTTGGCTCAACCCGATGCACTAAGCAACGCAAACAGGCACTTTGCGCTCTAAAAATGACTTTTTTCAGGGATTTTTTCTAAGTCCAACTTTGCTCGATCGCAGCCCTGTTTGCGTGAAATTCTGCCCTTAAGCGGGATGCACTAAGCAACGCAACCTTAGCAAACGCGATAGTTGTGTTGATTAGAACACGTCAGGTCAGAGTAGACGCAAAGAAATCTGGACTTAGAAAAAATTCTGTTTTTTTTTTTGCATGCGCAAAACCCATACAGCAGGCCGCAGGTGTCCCCGGCTGACTCCGCAGGGGTCCCGGCGGAGCCCGGGGGTCGTGCGGGTGTCCCCGCGGGAGTTCGGGGGTCCCTATGGGAGTCCGGGGGTCCCCGCGGCCGTCCCGGGGTCCCCGCGGGAGTCCTGGGGTACCCGCGGGCCTGCAGTACCAATATTGCACCGCCAAAAATAAAAAAAACCCATTCTAACTAAATACACCCCCTAACACATACTATACAGTAATGGCCAAAATTACTATTATCCAAATATGGATAATAATGCATTTGGCCATTTTAAATACATAAGGGAATTGTATAATTGATTTGTATTGTATTTTAATTGTATGAGGAAATGGATTAATTGACTGATGCTAATTGTATTGATGTTGGTTAGTTTCTAATTGATTTTCAGGATGGCATTGGTGGTTAGGGGACATTGTTCATAGTGTATTTTATTGTTATATATATTTTGCATAGTGTTATATGATGCACTGATTAATTGCATCATGTACACACAATGCAATTGTGTGACATTTCATAGACATTTGTGTAGCTGCATTTTGTTTTTTTTATATTTGCAATGGCTGCTGTATTTATTTTAACATGCAATGTGGTGGTTTTAAGATTAAAAATTCATGCTTCGATTTGTGGATGTTTTATGTGTTTCATAATGGGCAAATAATATATTATCCATATCTGGATAATAGTTATTTGGCACATTATTGTACTGTAGCTGTTGGGGGGGGGGGGTGTATTGGCCCCAAGGGTATGTGGGTAGGCCTCCCTTGTGGGTAGTGGGTGAGGGTGGTTAGGCCTCATGGGCTGGGGGGTTAGAGTGGGAGGGTATGTAGGCCTCCTGAGACACTGGAGCTTTAAACTGCAGGGGATACCGGCACCCCATAACGGGGCCTATAACTCCTGAAGTAGGGGGTCCTCGGACCTGAAGCCAATGCGGTTCAGCACAGGAGACCCCCTGCTCATGTACACTATTATTAAAATGTTTTTATTTAGTGTACGATCGCAAATGCTACGTGCAAATATACATTGCAAATGTTACATGCAGCTTTTTTTTCTATCAGCTAGCGTACAGAGAGGTTCAGAACGCTAGCAGGGGGGAAAAAAGCAAACCGTACGCTGTGGCTGTTCTGAGCTATTTTGAGCAGGTACGTTAAAAAATGGCCTCAAGGCCTTAGTGCATCGCATCCCCGGCCTCACTTTTTAACGAACCTGCTTTTTGGCCAAATCAAAACGCAAAGCCATTGAGCTTAGTGCATAGCCCCAAACGTTTTATATAAATCGTTATACTGTATGTCTGATGAGTGTTCTTTAAACCCCTTTCTCAGATAAGTAGCTGGCACATTGGTTGAAAGAGGTAAAATTTAATTTGGCCACTTGATGCTTAGAGCCCATTTCTAAAATTCTGCACCTCTGGACACATCAATGTTCAATCAGGTATGTCCATTACTTAGTTGTAAATATAGCTTCCATTCTGTACATGTCACACTACAGAGTAAGGTCTATTAGGCTGCGCTTATAGTAAGCGTGACGGCGACAGAGCGACCAGCTGCAAAATGTTTTGAAGTCAGTAGAATTTGATTTTTGGAGAGACAGTCGCCACATGTGATGTAATGTTGATTTATTGTAATAATGTTTGTGGTATACTGCTAATTTGAGCAAGGAAATAGGGTAGCCACTTGTGTGGTACCAAATGGGTTAACCCATTAAGTTTGGACATTTCCTTTCCACCTGGTTAGTGGTAACTGGAGGGAGTGGCTTTAGGATTAGTATAAATACAGTTTTACTTTGTATTTCCTGTTGTAGTAAATTAGATTGATATGAAAGCTCTAGGTAAGCGAGCAGCTAAAGTTGTGTCCGAAAACACTGTCACAGGCAAGTAGCCAGACTGCAGGTGCAGGACTACTGCAGACCTTTAGAGTACCATAAACCATCATTATATAGGCTCTGTTTCTCAAATAGGATGATCATCTAGTCCAAACTTTGAAAGAAGTCTCACCCTGGGTAGTACCTCCACCATTGAAAGTCAGTACATTCATTGGGTCTCTGGGTGCCCACGTAGTAAGTGATTTTTGTTTTGCATAGTTGGTCAAGTTGCAAACAGATCAAGTTGCAAGTTGTAGAGAGCCCACCTACCGAAGCCTGCAAAAATGGCAACATGTACTGTAAGTTGCTGAGTGATGCTAGTAGGGATGGGACCTTGATGGCCAATAAGCAACAAGCCAATGGCAGTAATAATGCACTGCCTACCATGCCTGATCTGGAGAAAGCTGTGACAACCTTGTGTTACAAGCCGATGAAGCACAGGAGAGATGACAATGTGCGATATACAGTACATACATACATTTTAAGAAAATGTTATGAGACAAGTGACATTTGGGGGAAAGGTAATCACTTGTGCAAAACATTATACAAAATAACATTTTCCAATCAGATAGTGTGGGCCCTTCTGCATGTTTTCTTTATTTATGGTTTGTTTACAGTTGTGATCAGAGATGGGCAAATGTCTTTAAATGTGCCATGCAAAACTTTCATGAAAGTTAGGGTTTTCAACCATTTCTTGTCATAATTTCTTGAAAATTATATAAAGGGTCAAGTGACCTGATTTTTTCAAATTGACGATTAATGTTTGGTGAATTTTGTGTGTACATTTTTACATATTTTTTTTTAATTTGTTAAGAAAAAGGGACACATTTGCCCTAGTTTCTGAACTTCAGTGAACATTCAGCATCTCTCGAGACACAAGTATGTTATATGTACATGCAAGCTTACCAGCACTTACCATGACGTTGTAGAGAGACATTGCAGAGTTACAGTAGCTGCAATTTTAGATGTTAGAGCAATATTTATTTAATTAACAATTGAGGAAGTAATGTATGTATTCATCAACATCACAGAGTCCTTGACATTGATGAAGTATGCTTTTTCCATTATTTCCTACTATTTACTAATACTCTCATAGAGGTTATGACTGATGAGGTCTACGTATTTTCACTTTTTATTTACTTCTACTAACTCCATATCATCACCAAGTCTGTAAATAATTACCCCAAACATGAAAAAATATATTTTTTTACTTCATTTGAGGCAATCTGCTTAAAATTATTATCCTTTGGGTAAATTTTCCTTTGTAAATTGTTTGGATGTTATTTTAATGTCAGGCTCAATGAGTCTGCAACTCCTTTGAAGCAGTTAAATGCATAGTCATAAGGGAAATGACCTTTGACATTTTTTCCAAAAGTCCCATATAATACAGTACACCAACAGCACAAAATGTGTCTATCTGATGCCAAAATCTCCCCCCTGTCTTGCCATGAAAATGTTCTTTTCTTTAGTGACTGTTACAAATGTTCCTTTGTCAAACTCTATCATACTACTCTGACATTAAATGTAAACTACAGAGCTGTTTTTATAGCGTACATATGTTCCATTTTACAGATAGGATTCTTCTACGGTTGAATTGATAGAATTTACTGCTTTCAAACCAAGAGCTTCATTTTATGCCAGTAGTTACTGAGGTATTTAAAAATGCGGTTGCACAAAAACATTTTCCAAAATGTAATATATGGAAGGTTAGTAAAAACATTTCTCAGTACGTGTTTTTTATGTTTTTTTTTTTTTTTTTATTTCTCTACCACAGATTTTTGGCTATAAAAGTTTTGTCTGTTTATGACTTTAGAGCTCTTTAAATAAACATTAGTAATTATCATACAAACCTGTGGGAATATTGTAGACCGTAGTTAATTCACACTCAGGATTCCTAATAGTAGTCCCTTAAAAGTAGTCTTATTTGGCCTTCTTCTTGTTAATGCACTATTTACATTTATATAAAATAATCTTTACTGCACAGCTTTAAATATGGGTGTAACTCATTTTAAGCATCTTCGTGTTTCATGAGGTATATCACCTTGCCAAGTCACCTGATTAATTTATTTTGACATGTATTACATTTAAAGACATGTTTAATAATTACACCATGAATTTTGACATGCCGGTCAAATGTGTGTGGGGTTAAGTTAAATTCAAAAATTGTTCTTTGAAAATTCATGGAAACTAAGTAGCTACATTATATTGTGTCTGCAAGTCTTTTTTTTCAGAAAGACCCAGCAAGATAATAAATTGTTTTGCTGAAAATAGGAAGTTTGGCAAAGATACAAGAGCACAGCTAAACTCTGGCTGGGGAACTCATAACATTGTGTTCTACTTTAAAAAGTGTTTCCAAAATGTGAAGTTTCTCAAACAGATGATTGAGGCACAGAAAATGCATCTGGTAATGTTGTTGATTTGCCAAATGTGTGGTTACTTGCTTACTGATAGCGCTATCTGCCAATTTACATTGACTTATGTCATTCACAGCTGGAAGCCAATGCAGGAAAAAAATACAAAATGTAAAACAAAATAGCATAACTAGTATGTTTGCTTTTTTATTTGCATGTGACTGACAATATACAAATTAAAAGTAAAGAATATTTCATATGGAAGTTCAAAGAATAACAATGAGCTTTATAGCAAACAGGAATCTTATACAAGTAATTCAATTTTTCATACTGTATGTCTAAATATAGTATTATTCTTTAGAAGACCTACTGTAGGATATATTTTACAAAACAATGTAAAAAATATAGACATTTCTATTTTTAGAAGCCATATTATCTTCCTTGAATTCTTCCTTTGGATCCCTACTACATCCCAACATAAATTTCATGATTTGTTCCCTTTCTTTCAACTTTTTGTGTTTGTAATTGTTTCTGTTTTGTACTCTTCTGATACCTGCTCAGCCCAACTATGCACTCTGTACTAAAATAGCTTCAATTATATATACTGCATGTTTCCTTTTCATTTAATCATTAGATCACAGTGAACCTGTTTAATTACTAGGGATGGGCTAAATTTTCTCAGAATTCCGAATCTGTCACACATTGGATAGTTCCTTTCTGTAACAAAAGTCCACGGATCCAATTCTATTGAGCCTGGACGCAGAAAAAGCGTTCGATAGAATTAGATGGGCATTTTTAGACCATACAATGTTAACATTTGGATTCTCAGGCCCTTTCCTGGAGGGTGATAGAACTCTCTATAGGAAGCCCAGAGCCTTTATTAAACTTCCAGGAGGAGACTCATATCCCATCAAAATTAATAATGGAACCAGGCAGGGATGTCCACTGTCTCCCATCCTCTTTGCATTGTTGATCGAACCGCTAGCAGCTAAAATTTATGAAGATATAAATATACAAGGAATCCAGATAGGCGAGACAACTATAAAATCTCACTATTTGCAGATGACATAATACTATCGCTAGCCAACCTATTGATTTCCCTCCCTAATCTTCAATCTCAACTAGACCAATTTGGAAAAATTTCGGGATACAAAATCAACAATGATAAATCCGAGGCCTTGAATCTCACACTTCCAAGCCCTGAGATCAAATTACTATAAACAAATTTTAATTATAAATGGAGTAGCACACACATAAAATATTTAGGAATCCAGATAACAAACACATATAAAGCACTATACCAGAAAAAGTTCCCCCCTATGTTCGAAAAAATTAAAAAGGATTTGCAAATTTGGGACAGCTTTCAGATCTCCTGGTTGGGTAGAATAGCTACGGTAAAAATGAATATTTTGCCCAGATTACTGTATCTTTTTCAAACTCTACCAGTAAAGGTTCCCCTGAGAGAGCTCAAAAATATTCAAAATAGAATGTCCCAATTCATTTGGAACAATAAAAGGCCAAGAGTGGCAAGATCGATTATGCTCACAACAACAACGGGGGAGACATGGGGGTCCCAGATATCCTCAAAAATTATCAGGCAGCCCACCTAAAACAAGTAGTGATGTGGAACAGCGATCCGGCAACTTGTTGCTGGCTGGGGATTGAGTCAATTTACACGGGCTCCTCCTCTCTGACAGCAGAATTATGGAGCTGTGAGGAGGGGGAGAGCCCGGCGGGAAGATTTAAACTGGGATCGATGAGATGCCCGTGGGAGATATGATCTAAAAGCAAAAAAAATACTCGCTCCCCACATTTCCTTCCCTCCTTATACCTATAATAAATAACCCCGGGTTCCCTCCGGGTTGCTCCCCAAAAAATGCGTAATAACTCAGAAAAATTGATCTAATAGTAGCAAAAGATCTAATAGAATGAGGAAAAATCCTATCACTTCAAGAATTAAAACAAAAACCGCAAAGGCAGAATTTACACATTTTTAGCTTCTTTCAAATCAGGCACTTCCTACAAACAGTATCTTAGAACGCTAAATTCTCAGACCTATCAAAATTTGAAACAATATGCAAGGAGTGTATCTATCAGAGGGGATTGATCTCGAAAATATACAGTATACGGAATTGACAACCCACGCAACTTTCCAACCCCATAATTATATGCTAAATGGGCTAAGACCTCAATATAGAAATAAATAATGATGACTGGAGGGATATCTGGGAATCGACAGCTAAAATATCAATCTGTACAATTATAAAAGAAAACATTTATAAAATTCTATTTTACTGGTACCTAATACTGAGTAGACTGAGCCAGATTTTCCCAGGAACCCCAGATCTGTACTGGAGAGGTTGTGGTATGAAAGGAGACATGGCCCACATTTGGTGGTTTTGCCCACATATACAACATTTTTGGACCATGATAGAAAATATGATATTCGAAGTTACAGTCCTGAGACTTCCAAAAGACCCTCTGACCTACCTATTAGCCGGACCGATCGAGGGACTCCAAGCACCAATGGGAAAGTTGATCACTTACAGCGGCCCATTGCGCCATAGCGGCAGCATGGAAAAACATAAAACCACCATCAAGATGCACAGTGATTAAAAGAGTAAACGGTGTCATACTAATGGAAAGACTCTCAGCACCACTGAACCACTCACTAGATCTTTATTATAGGGTATGGGAAGAATGGCCATATGACTAGGAATATTCCCAAACAAGGAGACAGAAGGATAAGTTAGTCCTCCGGAAACAAAAAAAAACTTGGAGGGCGGACCGATTCATGGTAGAGAACGGTAGATCAACCGATTCCCCCCTCCACCCCTTATCTTTTCTCCCTTCCCCCTCCCATTCCCCACTACCTTCCTCTTTTTTCCCTTTCCCTCTTTCTTCCTCCTATTCCTCTCTGATCTTTGCTTACTTAACTGAAAACTATAGGTTTGTCTCAAAGCTTTTAATGTAATCCCTGAAGAGAGACAGGAAGAAACCAAGAAACCAAGAGTACCAGTGAGAGATAGGGGGCATGTCTACTGAACAACTGAAGTTTAAAAGGAAGTTCAAAAGAAGTGAGGAAGAAGTGGACACCCCATCTGGCCCTGATTCCTGCATTTGAACAACGCTGGAAAGGAGGATATCATCAATACCAGACTGCATCATTACTGCTGTGATGCTGCCTTTACCATTTATATTTGCTGTGACTTCACTTCTTCTCAAATTATGCATTTCTTTCTACCAGCCTCAGTATGTCTCAAACTCTATTCATATATCTCCATCTCTCCTTCCTTCCCCACTTCTCAGTTCACATGAACTCCTTTCTTACCTGCATCCTCTGACACCACACAGCTATATCCCCTGCACTAAAAAACACCCCTACAAATCCTCCTCACACATTCTCTTTCTATCCATGCTTCTCCTCCTTGCTTCTGGGGATATCTCTCAAAATCCTGGTCCCTGTCTTATTTCTACTTGCTCTCGTCCTCGCCTCCCACATGCAACTTCTACTCCTTCTGGTGTCAACCCCTCCAACCTCATACCCATCCCCTGCCACCCTCCCTCCTCTCTCCCTTTCTCCTGTGCCCTTTGGAATGCTCGCTCCCTCTCTAACAAGTTCCTCTCTGTACATGACTTCGTTCTCTCTCACTCCCTGCTTCTCTTTGCTATAACTGAGACCTGGCTCACTCAGTCTGACTCTGCTCTGGAAGCTGCCCTCTCCTATGGTGGCCTTTCCTTCTCCCACACTCCGCGCACTGATGGCAGGGGTGGAAGCGTGGGGCTCCTGCTCTCCTCTCTCTGCCATTACCGAACCCTTTCTATTCCCCCCTCTCTTGCTTTTCCCTCCTTTGAGGCTCACACTGTCCAGATCTTCTCTCCTCTCCCTGTTCATGTGGCGGTCATCTATCGCCCACCTACCTCTACTCATCCCCCTTCTGCCTTTCTCTCTCACTTTGAATTCTGGCTCTCTTTCTTTCTCTCCTCAGGGGAGTCCCTGTTCTTCTCCTTGGGGACTTCAATTGCCACATTGATGACCCCTCTCTCTCTTGGGCTTCCCGCTTTCTTTCTCTTACCTCTTCTTTTGGCCTTCAACAGTGGACTGCAGCCAGCACCCACAAGGATGGCCACTACTTAGACCTGGTTTTCACTAAAAACTTCTCTCTCTCTGATTTCTCCATTTCTCCTTTTCCTCTCTCTTTTCCTCTCTCTGACCATCATCTCATCTCATTCTCTTTATCTCGCTTCTCCCCTTCTCCACCTCCATCTACCCCCCGTTTCTGCAGAAACCTGCGCTCTATTCACTTACCTGACATTGAGTCCACTTCACGCTCCTCCCTCTCCTCTGTCAGCTCTGCTACAGACCCTGACAACCTGGTCAGAAAGTACAACTCTGTCTTGTCCTCGTCTCTTGATCTACATGCCCCGTTTTCTCTCTGCCGCCCTCGCCCTTCTAACTCTAGACCCTGGCTAAATTCCCACACGCGCATGCTGCGTTCCTCCACTCGTTCCTCTGAATGCCTCTGGAGGAAGTCTCACACTCTCGCAGACTTCCTTCACTACAAATTTATGCTATCCTGTTTCAACTCTGCCCTCTCGCAAGCTAAACAAGCCTACTTTTCTGCACTAATCAACATGCACAAGTCTAACCCACGCCGACTGTTCTCTGTCTTTGATACTCTACTCAAACCACCCTCAGCTGCCTCTCCTTCCTCCATCTCCGCTCAGGACTTTGCTGACTATTTTAAGGAAAAGGTGGAATCCATACGGCAGAACATCCCCTCTGTTTCTTCCCCCCATCCTACACCTCTTCCTAACTCTCCTCCTGCCTTCCTTGACTCTTTTTCCACTGTCTCAGAGGAGGATGTGTCGCTGTTGATCGCCTCTTCTCCCTCTACCACTTGCCCTCTTGACCCCATTCCCTCCCATCTCCTAAAACCTCTAGCTCCTACTATAATCCCTACGCTTACACACATTTTTAACTCCTCCCTCTGCTCTGGAACCTTTCCATCCTCCTTCAAACATGCAACAGTCATACCATTACACAAAAACAGCAAGCTTGACCCTACCTGTCTTTCTAACTATCGACCTGTCTCCCTCCTGCCTTTTGCCTCTAAACTCCTTGAACGTCTTGTATTCTCTCGCTTGCTCCATTTACTCAACACCTACTCTCTCCTAGACCCTCTACAATCTGGCTTCCGCACTGCTCACTCCACCGAAACAGCCCTCACTAAAATAACTGACGACCTCCATGCTGCCAAAGACAGAGGTCATTACACTCTGCTCATATTACTCGACCTCTCTGCAGCATTTGACACAGTGGACCACCCTCTTCTCCTCCACATTCTCCATACTCTAGGTATTCGGAACAAAGCTCTATCCTGGATCTCATCCTACCTCTCCCATCGTACTTTTAGTGTCTCTTCTGCTAACACCTCCTCCTCCTCTATTGATCTCTCTGTGGGGGTACCCCAGGGCTCTGTCCTGGGACCTCTTCACTTTTCTCTGTACACACTCTCTCTAGGTGACCTAATAACATCTTTTGGGTTTAATTATCACCTCTATGCCGACGACACACAAATATACTTTTCAACACCTGACCTTACACCTGCTGTACAAACCAAAGTTTCTGAATGTCTCTCTGCTATATCATCCTGGATGGCCCTCCGACGCCTTAAACTCAACATGGCTAAAACAGAGCTCCTCATACTTCCTCCCAAACCTGGCCCTACTACCTCCTTCCACATTACTGTTGGAACTACAATCATTCACCCAGTAGCCCAAGCACGCTGCCTAGGGGTCACACTCGACTCCTCTCTCACATTCGTCCCTCACATTCAAAACATTTCTAAAACTTGTCGCTTTTTCCTCCGCAATATAACTAAGATACGCCCTTTCCTCTGTTGTTCGACTGCTAAAACTCTGACTCAGGCCCTCATTCTCTCCCGTCTTGATTACTGTAACCTCCTGCTGTCTGGCCTTCCTGCCTCTCACCTGTCTCCCCTACAATCTATCCTAAATGCTGCTGCCAGAATCACTCTACTCTTTCCTAGATCTGTCTCAGCATCTCCCCTCCTGAAATCCCTCTCCTGGCTTCCGATCAAATCCCGCATCTCACACTCCATTCTTCTCCTCACTTTTAAAGCTTTACATTCTTCTGCCCCTCCTTACATCTCATCCCTAATTTCTCGCTATGCACCATCCAGACTCTTGCGTTCTTCTCAAGGATGTCTTCTTTCTACCCCCTTTGTATCTAAAGCCCTCTCCCGCCTTAAACCTTTTTCACTGACTGCCCCACACCTCTGGAATGCCCTTCCCCTCAGTACCCGACTAGCACCCTCTCTATCCACCTTTAAGACCCACCTTAAGACACACTTGCTTAAAGAAGCATATGAATAGCACTGTGGATATTCTGAACACAGGATACATAAAGATTGGCCCCCTGCAGACGCACTTACCAGAACTCCCTCCTACTGTCTCTGTACGTTCTACCTACCTACCAATTAGACTGTAAGCTCCTCGGGGCAGGGACTCCTCTTCCGAAATGTTACTTTTATGTCTAAAGCACTTATTCCAATGATCTGTTATTTATATTATCTGTTATTTATTTGATTACCACATGTATTACTACTGTGAAGCGCTATGTACACTAATGGCGCTATATAAATAAGACATACAATAAAATACATACAACTGTATATTTACAAGTTTAATCACCAAACATGTGTAGAGTAGAAGTCAAAGTTCATAATTGTTTATGCTCTTGCTTGTTCTTCTTGTTTTTCTCGTTTTTTCTAAAGAAAAATACTGGTTGCGATGGAAATGTTTCACTTTGTCAACCCTAATAAAAAAGATTGAAACAAAAAATAAAGTCCACGGATCAGTCTAAAAAGACTGATTTGTGTTTTGGTTTTGCTATCACTGAAAATCCATCCAACAGATTCGGAATCTGAATCTGCAAACGGAATCTGAATTAGCAAAGGAATTAATATGGATGGAGGAGTATATAAATAGGGGTGCAGCCTCAAGTTTAAGCCATTGTTTTGTAGGCTGTGTTTGGCTATGGGTTGGTTAGGGCTGCTTCTGCTTCTGCTGTAGTATAGGTCAAATATTTTTACATTATGTACTTTATAAAACTTGTACAGTAGATTAACCTTTAACATGTGACTGAATGGACTGACACCTGTCAGTATGCCTCCAGTCCACTCCTTTGGCTTGTGTGGTGCCTGGCTGTCCTCAGTGGCCTGGGCACCTGTACTATTTCTTTTTATATTATATTAATTATATTGCATATTTAATAATAGTATTATAATATTAATAACAACAATATAGTATCAATTTGTTAAAAGTTAAACTTATACACTTTTAGTTTCTCATTCTCTGCACCTAGTGTGACAAACACTGACATTCCATTACAAAAGTTGCCACATTAGTATTACAATTGCCAGTTCCACAGCAACAACAGCAGCAGTACCCAGTTAAGTAAATGAAGAATACTGTGTGTAGCATAGCCTCCGGCCGCTACTACTTCCCATGGGCCCTAAAGTATAAATCCTTCTAGGGACAGGCACTGGAGGGGTTAGAATATCTCATGAGGGCCTAGTGTGCTATTGCAGCACTCAATATATTTACTGTATCCAGAGGCGTGCCTAGCAACAGCTTGAGTGTGTCAGCCTGGGGGAGGATACCGGTTGGGTCATATGTAAATGTATGATGCCTATCAGTATCAGACCTTCCCTGTTATGGGGCAGGGTTACAAGCCCAACCCCAGGATATAAATACTGGCATTCTCCCAGAAATCAGTGTGTCTCTTCCATCCCCCTGTGGAGTGAGAACAGCTACCCTGTATCGCATAAGGGGATACAGGAGGAGAACCAGAAGGAATCCTAGATGGGTCTCAAGCCTTAAGGTAACCTTCCAGGGAATGTGGACTGCTGTACATTCTGGAATGTGCAATAAACATCCATTGAATCTTCCAAGTGTGTGATTCACTGCCTTGGGATAAGAGAAGTGTCAGCATGGACCATCCTGCAGACACAGGATCCTCGCTGACTTGAGGTGTTGCCAACTACGAATAAGGTACCCTGAAAGCCTGTCCTGATTCTCCCCACACCATTGTGGAGCAACTCGAAACCCTCCTGTTGCCTCACAGGTATGCACAGCACTAGGAAACATATAGGAAGTGACCCAATCTCACTGATAGTGGGCTAAAGGGGCTATAAATGGAGGTGCTGCTTATATTTATTCTCATCAGGACAGGTTTTCCTTGCAGAAGAAACCATAGAAAGCAAGCACAGTATCAAGTCCAGTGTTAATGATGGAAGGAGCAAGGTGTAGTGTCCAGGGGATTTCTGTGTACCAAGAGCTGTAGCCTACACTGCCCTACAAAGGATGCCATGTTTTGGAATAACAAGCTACAGATTCGGGTTCTTAGTCATCCTGCGGACTGGCCTATAGGGTGCCATGAAAAAGGGTGCCTTGGTTAACAGGGTCGCAAAAAGCACGGAAAGGGACTATGATGTTAGGGTTTGGAGGGGTGGTGTTAAAGCATTGATAGGTAATGGCCGAGGGAGGGGGACCTAGGGGCAGGGTTGCCAGAACCTCAGTTTGAGGAGTTATCATCATGCTAGTAGGAGTTTCAAGCACAGATATTGCAGTAAAATTGGGACTGACTGTCAACAAGTGCAGTGTGATTAAAGGTTTTTTTTGCCTGCCGGGGACAGAAAGAAACACCTACAGCAAGACCAGAATGAGTTCACTTAAATCAGGGACTCAGGGCAATGTACTACACAAAATGGCGCTCCTGCCAAAAACTGGATCCGCATGCCTGTACTACTCTCAAATGGCTGTTCCCACTAAGAACCAAGGACCGCATGGATGTTAGCAGAAGCTGCATGCAGTTTCAAACCCTTGCACCATCTACAGGATCGGCGTGAAAATGCTGAAACCATTCCCACTTCTTGCTCCTGGATTGGACGATCGCGTTCACCAGGATGAGGAGTTGGGTGTGCTGACCATGGAACAACAGGATGTGAAGAGCCAGACACACGTGTACTCCGAAGAGCTACAGACTTGTGTGCCAAGCTGCCTTACTACCTAAAATGGTTACAGACGACAGAAACCTCTATGAATTCACTGGTGGAGTTCTAATAATAAAAGATGATGAGGGAACTCTCATGCTGGGAGTCTATCCTCTCTGCGACCAACCCAGAGGAGAGCTCCATGAGCGGACTAGCTGTGTGGTCTGCCGAGTGCCATACTTGCGTCCTAGACCCAAAGGGATTTTTTGGCTTAATCCTACCATGAACACCGAAGAGCTGCAGACACTATACACCCTGGTGTGCAAGCTAATGGTGCTAGCTCAGGGATCTGCGGGCGATGCCGCAACCCATCACCTTGCAATGGTGTACGAACTGTTCTACCCCGATTTACAGATGGTAGCTGACTATCCTGATACAGAACATACTATGGAGCTATGTTCAGTGGGCCATGTGGGACGAAAAGAAGGCGCTCCTGGGACCTACAGCCTGGGTGAACGCATTCCAGATTCTATCTGCTGCCACCCTGCCAACGGAGCTGTACGCTACCTTGTCCGGTGTGACTTCCAAGCTGAGTAGTCATCTGTCGGAGGCCTGTGTAGATGCACCACCTGCATAATGCGAGGTGCGTTCTGCTGCTGTTCCAGCAAGCTGCTCCGAGATGGAGAACACTGCGGAAGTGACCGCTACTGCTGCCGAGTCAGAAGCCGAGACTGCGGATATCTCTGAGGTACTGGTCTGGGCCTCCCATGTACCCGAGTCTGATGTTGAGATGCTAGTGCCGGTGATGATTACCGGTGGCCCCATGGAGATCTGGGATGGCAATCAGCGCTGGGACAAATCACAGTAGGCTGTAGACTTATACCTGCGCTTCCAGAAGGAGATGTGTGAGGCCCGTGCCCATGCTGCTGCCTACGTAGAAGCTGCAGAACGAAACTACGATTTGCTGGGTTACTGGAGAAGTTACCCCGGGATGTGCCAGCTGCTACTGTCCCAGATGACCCCGGGGCACTGCTGTTATCCACTCCACCTCTGGGAGAACAGAAGGCCATGAAGCCGTCCGGACGGATGAGCTCAACAACCTCTGCTTCTACCTCGGTGAGTGACTGGCCCTCTGTGGACTCCTTCTTCCTCCACTGTAGGGCACGGAAGGGAGAAAGAGAGGCTCGGAAAGCTGCTGACATCGCAGCAGCGAGATATCTAAAGGCTAGAGGCAGTGGGCAACTGAGCCTAGCCGGGACTGTTGACATTTCTATTGCTCCACCTGGGGAGACTCCTGAAAGTTTCCTATTCAGAGACTTTAAAGTCCCCACTCTGCCCCAATCTGCCCAGCCTTCCAATACTGACCCCAGCCCTAGTGTAAAACCCTTGACACCTCGACCCTTATCTCCGGTGAGTCCCGTGGCCCCAAACAGTAAGGTAATTGTTAATAACATGCCTGTTATACCTGGATCATCTGTGGGGAGGATATTTTCTGGGTGGGATCAAGGGAACCGGGGTAATGTGTCTCCGATACATACACAGCGGGTGTTAGGAGAGGATAGTACCGCAGGGGCAGAGATTGCTAACGCTTCAGGTAGAAGGAAGAGTCAGGTAGCACCTTTGTGGGAAGGGTCCCTGTTTTGGGTGTTGCCGGAACAGCAAGTGAAAATGGCCTGATGAAGTTCAGCAGGGCTGAGAGGGTGTTAATTATGAAGTACCACAAAATGGGGTTTGAGTACCCATATTTGTCAGAGAAATTTATAAGGAACGCTGAAGAACACCGGATAGAGTGGGTTCAGGGTGCTATTTTGGAGCACCTGGCAAATACTACTGTCACGATGACACCAACCTTTATCAACACATTTATATTTCTGGGTTCTTGATTGAACAAAACAAGTTGCAAAATAAATTGTGATTTATTTCCTTAATAGACAAACACACGACATCTGCAGAATACTTGAAAACACTCACTGGGATAAGGAAATGAAAGAAATTGTCCTAGGAACGAAAGAAATTGTCCTTTGCTTGCCAGTGCAAGAAATGCAGCCTTGGTTTTAAAAGTCCTGTGGTTATGTGGTTGTTAACCCCTTCACTCCTGGACTGGTTGCTGCTGTACTGGAACAAAGTCTTGCATCTTTACATCATGGATTAAAATTCAGGAATCACACTGGGAAATACCTAGGGAGCCACAGTTATAGACTGGCCAAAGCCATCTTTAACATGTGGATCCAATCCCCTCGTGGGAACAAAAAAAAACACGAATAGCCAAGTGACCCACAATTCATAAGACTGGTCAAAAGGGCTGTCCGGTGGACAGGGCGCATGGGTCAGGTTGACACCCATGCCACTTAGCATACTTGGGCTACACTCATTTCTTGGGGCCACTGTGTCTGGTCTCTGTCTTAAAGGTGTCACTAACCTGACATCTGCTGTGCATCAGTATGCCAGTATTGAATACATTATGGGCCTTTGGGTCTTGTCATAATTGACACTCTTTTAGACAGGGGAACTCTAAATGTGTGGGAGCCTTTTGAGGCTCCATCATAAAAATAATTACAACCCTTTGAGGCTTGGTCATCAAAATACCGAAGCTCATTCACCCATACAGTATCACAGCTGGAGGTCCAAGTAATTCCTGCTTGGACTTACAAAAAAATACATCCTGCCTTACATTTAAGATCTTCTATCATGTGTTGGTTAGAGGGTATGGCAAGCAAGGCATCTTGTCTTTTACCCTCGCAGACAGGGAATGGCCTGCACATGGGGAATAAAAATGGCGGGGACAGGCCAACAACAGTAATGCATGGCAAATCAGGTATTAACCCTTTCCTCCCCGTCACAACTTCCCATGGATCAAAATACAGTGATATAGAATATAGGGCAAAGTACCTACTAAAGGTCTGGGTAGTGGGCCGTAACATCTTAACAGAGTAGAATATATCTCTGCGTCTGGATGAGGTGTTATTCTGTTAAGGAAGATACCTGACAGTCAGTGCAATATGGCCAAGAAACCGGACCCTGCCCACTAATACTCAAAATACGTAGTAACATATTATACAAAAAAAAACACTTTTAATTTTATATTTATTAACAATATCCAGATGAATTAATGCAAGAGTAAAAACAAACGGTTTTAAAGTCTAAAAATTATTTTTGTGTGTATATTGGTGGTCATAAAATGATTAGTTCTATTAGTTCTATTTGTATGGAAACCTATTATATTAAGCAATTTTTATATACTGTATTGTGCCAATTTACTTCTTGCGGTTCTTTTATAATATAAAATAAGGTTAGTAGGGCAACTCACATTTTTAAATGATCTGTTCATCCGTTTGCAAGAGTTCGCGAACCATGCATAATTTGCCTTATTAATATGAAGTTTTACTGTTTCACATGGAAACATTTTTCCTGAGGTGGCAAAATTGCATAAAAATAAATTGATTTATTTTTCATCCTCTTTAAATACGAACATAGCAAGATAGAGGAATAAACCTCAATGGTCAGCGCTATTAACCCTATAGACAATCGTGCATCACGCCAAGGCATCCACAAATAACCCTTTCCATATCGGAGTCCGGATCCTTAATAACCAGGTACAACTGCAACCGCAGTACTATAAGCCCTTGGGGCAATCACAAAGTGTGGGGAAAAGCTGGCCACGGCGATCATGAGGTCCCCCGACGGGAACCAGCAGACCCCCGCAATGCCAAACAAACTCCCCTAGTGATAAACAATGAAGCAAATTGACAGTCAATGGAGGCATACTCACAAATCCATCCGCAGGTAAGCCGAAGGCATCCAGTAAGCAGCAGCGTGCATCCACAGGTAAGCAGTAACAAGATAGAAAAGTTCTTTTCTATCTAAAAGTTATTTTCTATCTAAATACGAACATAGCCAACTGGTTTCATTGCCTATGAGCCTTCATAATTTCCTGCTTAAACCGGTTGGCTATGTTTGTTTTTAAAGAACATGATAATGAAATACATTTTAATGAAATGTTGCCATATGTTTTCAACTGTGGTAGAGATAAACTTCATAGGAATAAGAATGACCAGTTTATCTGAAAAAAATTAATTTATATGAGTGCTGTAAAAGAAAAAAAAATTATGGGACCTTCTAAAGATGTATATGTATATAATATGCAAGAAGGAGATGTGAACCCATGCTACGTAATTGTTTTGATATTAAAAGATATTGTCCTCTATCCAATGTAGCCGAGCCTCCGCTTTCCCCTACAGTAGGTGCGGGAGAGCTGGCGGTTGGGTGCCGGAGCCCCACACAATCGGGGAGCCGCTCTGGTACTCAGGGACAGGCGGGGGCCATCTTGGGTTCTCGCGCATGCGCAGTGTGATGCACATGCGCAGTGGGTGATAAGTGCGGGGCCCATTTTAGATGGCTCCACAAGACGCTGTGCGGTACTATGAGTCCCAGGATCCTTTGGAGTAGGACCCACATGGGGAGCCCCAGCCAAAAGGCTGAAGGAAGGGAGGAAGGAAGGGATATCTTTGGCGCGAAGAGACACTGCGCACCAGTCGTGAAGGAGCCAGCGAGGAAGCAAGTACTGTCTACGGAGCAAGTGGCTCCTGGATTAGGCTAAGCTTGCCCTTTAGGCCCCAGTTAGGTTCTGAGTCACTCCAGCAGAGTATTGTAGGGAAGGCCACAGATAGGGAGTCTTCCCCATAAGCATATAGCAGTGTGGAGTCAACGGTGACCGGACAGCCACGTGGTGCCCTGTGGTCTGGGACCGGATCCACCGGCCACATCAGAGACATTGCATGAAACCCTCCAGCTGGAGCTCGCATCTCACACAGCTGAAAGGGATGCATAAGGAGAGAGGGGATTATTGGAGACCCCACGTTGTAGGACCAGACTGATCCTTTGCTCAACAGCAGTACCTGGGTACAGGAGTGCCAAGGGAGGTATTAAGTGCACCAACAGTCCAAAGGGGTAGCGCTACCTCTCACTTGGGTGGGACTGAAATTGGGAAGGACACCAGTGTTATTGGTGCCACTGCACTCTCAGAACTTGGGACATTGGGTGTACACTGTGGGCACAGGAGTACTATTGTTGCATGTGTTTAGTCTATGCTATTGTGTGTACAGTAATGATCCGCTATATACCTGTGGGTCTATTGTTCATTACTGTATTTGTTCCTGTGAGGGGTTATCCTGCCAATGCTGGGATCCCTCATAGGTGGAGGCACTGCACTATAGGACAATAGTGATACAAAAAATAAGCGCAAATAACACCACTTTAAACAAAAATAGCAATAAACAATTTGTATACTGTCCTTTGAGAGTGCAGCTCCTGATACAGGACTCAGACCAAATCCAACCAGCAATCGATGAAGAAAACAGTGCGCAAATCTCATCAGGACATAGAAGAGAGGAAATGAAAACACCAAATAGTGCAATATTGTCAATTACAACAATGTGATCAATGTTGAAGATTCTATAAAGTTTGCACTCATGTGTTCAACGTGATATAAGGGTTGTTAGAAGTTACCAACTTTATTTATCCAGATAAATGCTCCGGATCAACACCAATAATATTCCATAAGAAAGGAAGGGAAATCCACATACAAAGGAGAAAAAGCAAAATAATATAATATTGCTTTTAATATTAAACACACAAAGTATTCCACTTACATAAGTGTTTTTGTGGTAGGTATTCAGACCACCCTGGGTCATATGGATAGATAACACTCCTCACAGCAACAACATCTGCTCCACGGCCGTCACAGCATACACTGGGCTGATTGGTGTAGTCTTCCACTCTGAATGTCGCCAACAAAGTTCCACTCTGTAATCCACGACTCCACCCAACGCGCGTTTCTACTTAATAGTCTTCCTCAGATTAGCCCCTTTCTTATGGAATATTATCGGTGTTGATCCGGAGCATGTATCTGGATAAATAAAGTTGGTATCTTCTAACAACCACAACGCCCTTATATCACGTTGAACACGTGAGTGCAAACTTTATAGAATCTTCAACATTGATCACATTGTTGTAATTGACAATATTGCACTATTTGGTGTTTTCATTTCCTCTCTTCTATGTCCTGATGAGATTTGCGCACCTGTTTTCTTCATCGACTGCACTATAGGAGAAAGAGCTCACCCCGGGCTCCCAGTGGCGGAGGCTTAGGCTTCCTGTGAGCAACAGGTATACCAGCATATGTAGTCGCCCGTGTAGTTTCTCTTAGGCTTAGGGAAAGGGTTCTACACCAATATTACTTATTTTATAATATAATATAATGACCGTGGTTCTATGTATGAGAATCAGCAGCATTGTCAACCTGCCTCTTTTATAATTTCCTAAGCTTTTGCCCTGTCTTTCATAGCTTGAGACTTGCGGAGTGCCAGTAGGAGCAGTTGGGGAGGAGTTACATGGTGCACATACTATAATGAGATGTATCACACTTTTCATGTCTGTACACCGTTCTTTTCCTTTATATTTATCCAGAAAAAGTCCCCATTTTTTAAGTGGTGCAAGTCTAAAGTTCTGCATTTAGATGTTTGAAACTGTCGAAAAAAACAAGCAGTTTGTTAAAACACTTTTCTCTATGTTGATACACAAACTCCTTATGAATTTTAAATTGGCATACAAATGCAGCGGCCATTATTCGAACATTTCACGCGTTGTATACCTTGAAATACCCATGACATGGCACATGATTCCTTCCA
Source organism: Ascaphus truei (assembly GCF_040206685.1). NCBI lineage: Eukaryota > Metazoa > Chordata > Amphibia > Anura > Ascaphidae > Ascaphus > Ascaphus truei. The sequence continues at coordinate 82,538,348 of NC_134486.1, forward strand.
ACCGTACTGCCTTAAGACGCGCGTAAACTCGTGTTTTTATCGAGTGCAGAAAATGGCATTTTAGCGTTGTTACCAATACCGTCGAAAATCAAGTGGGCGTTCGCGAGTTGTTGTCTTAAAAATCTAATAGCAATTACAGTAAACTTGTCTTTTATTGCCATACAGTACTTCAAGTGTGTATGTGTTGAAATGGGAATTTTAATATTAACGTTAATATTAACGTTACGAGTTAATACTGTATACTGTACATGGGAAAGAAGTCCTTTCTAAGGCTCCTTAGCCATACACAAATCCTCTAACTGTAGAAGATTAAAATATGAGCACACATAACAAAAGTATTTTTTACGAATTAAGTGTTGTATTTGTACAGGATAATAAAGGGAAAAGGAGTAATACAAAAATCCAACGTTGCTTCTTCTTCCGAATGTAAAATATTTTTTCCGCGCATGCGTGTATATCTAATTGGAACCTTGTTGAAACGCATATGCGTGTCATCACATTTATGCGCATGCGTGTATGTCTAATTGGAACCTTGTTGAAACGTGTCATCATTTTTATGCAAATGCGGGTATGTCTTTGAACTACAGGTATAATCCTGCACACCCGGACGAGTGTGATACTGTGTTGTAAGTCCTTCTTGGGGATTTGGCAAGAATGACTTCACATTCAATGTGACTTTCAAGTCTGAAAAAAAAGAGACATCCCTTTTTTTTCTCAACATGGGCTTATTGAAGGACTGATTTTAATAAACCATTATGTGAATCATGTTTTTTATACTTTAGCCATTGTTGTCATTCTTACAATCACTTGCTTTTTAATTCTACTGTAATGTATACTGTACTGTATGAGGTGCCATACTGTAATTTTTATTTGGGGGTGGGGGGTTTAAATGATTCTGATGAATTTAAAGAAGGAACAATTTTATTTGTACAGGATAATAAAAGAAAAGGGAATAATACAAAAATACAGTCATTCGCCTCTTCTTCCAAATTTACAATCTTGTCTTTTATCTTCTTCGTAATGGCTGCATTGCATTCTGTAGTTCTTTTGTCAGTATGAAAAGAAGAGCAAGCATAGAAAAAGTTGAAAGTATTAAATAATAAATACTGTATAGAATAAAAGATATACATTTTTATTTTGGGAGTTTCTTAGCAGAATTACTGTAATTACACATGCAAGTCTACTGTAATTATACTGCAAAATGCAACGTCAAACAGTAGTGATGATTACTGTGATTACTGTACAATGTACAATGTAAAAAATTATTGAATATGAAAACATAGCATCATACTGTAGAAGGTTTTGTATAAAGCTCACAATTATTCTCTCCTAATCAAAAAAATTACACTGTCACTTTAAATGTTTTGTCTATTTGGATTTTTAAATCAGATCCACAATGCGCAAGCAACGTTTTAAAAAAGCAATATTAGAGTTCAATCGAAATTCCTCCTTATCTTTTGCCGCTTGATTTCAAAGTTTCTATCCTGAGGGAAAAAAAATGATGCTATTATTTTCGGTATTGCTCATGCTTCATGAGTACAAGCATTGATATTGTATGGCAAGCATACTGTATACTACTATAGTGTCATTGGGAATTAAAGCAGCAGTTCAAGCAATATCCTACATTTTTCTTTAAATAAATAAGTTCTGTACGATGAGAACAAACTTCTGATAGGCTCTGGCTCTTGAGCCCCACCCTCTCCCTAGCTGTCCACCAATTGCATCTACTGTAGTAACTGCTCAGTCAATCATATTGCAGGACTACATTTTCAATAATTGTGCAAGAATTGAATTAAATTAAATAACCCTGAGAAAAGCGATTGATTACAAGAGAACGGACCCATCTGCAAATTACTGTAGCTAATCACTTGTCTGTGTGCATATTGTATTGATGCACATACACTACTGTAATGTATTGGTTTTTAAAAAAAAAAAAAGAATATATTCTTTTAAACAGCAGTTTGAACTGCAGCTTTAAACTTAATAATGTACTGTACATTGTATTTACCTCATTATAAACTTTGCCAAACGGGTGGAGATGAGCCACTGGCACTCCCGTAGTCTGCATTATAGTTGACAGGTGATAGCTGGCCTGCTACACCTATAATTGGCAGCTGATGAAGCTGGAAATCTTTTTGGAACATGCAAGCTTGCTGGTACCTGTACGTGAAATCAGGCTGAGGCTGTAAATTTTGCAGGTATTCCGGCGGGGAAAGGTAGCAAGGATTGCCGTTCACCAGGTTATCACTGACGGTCGGACCGTTATTATAAGCCGGTGCTGGTGCCGGTGCTGGCGCTGTTGCCGGCGCTGTTACATTGCTGGATTGGGATTGACGAATCTTATATGGATTAAACCCAACTTTCTCCTGTTGAAGTTGCCATGATCAAACATACTGTACAGTAAAATATTGCAGGACTACATTTTAAATAATGCTGTGCAAGAATTGAATTAAATACAGAAACACTGAGCAAAGCGATTGATTGCAGGAGACCAGACCGATCTGCAGCTTACTGTAACTAATCACTTGTCTGTGTTCATATTGTATTGATGCACATACTGTATTGTTTTTAAAAAAAAATAATATTTTTTATTTAAACACGGCAGCTTGAACTGCAGCTTTAAAATTAATACTGTACTGTATAGTGTAATACTGTATACTGTAGTACATTATATTTACCTTCATTATAAACTTTGCCAAACGGGTGGAGATGAGCCACTGTAACTCTTGTTGTCTGCATTATAGTCGACAGGTGACAGCTGGCCTGCTACACCTGTAGTTGACAGCTGCTGAAGCTGATAATTATATTGGTAAGCATGCTGGTACAGATATGTGTAATCTGGTTAAAAATCAGGCTCAGGCTGGAAATGTTTCAGGTATTCTGACAGGTAGCAAGGATTGCCATCCATCAGATTTTTGCTGACGGTCGGACCGTTATTTTAAGCCAGTGCTGGCGCTGTTGGTGGCACTGTTGTCGGTGCAGGCACATTGCTGGATTGGGATTGACGAATCTTATATGGATTAAACCCGACCTTTCTCTTTTTGAAGTTGCCATAATCAAACATACTGTAAAAATATGGGACCACACCCCAATACCCTCTTCTATCTCTGGGAGTAGGGGCGATGCAATAAAAACAATGATCATTACTTAAGGTTTACTTTATCGAACACTTCCACCCAGGTGAAAATTTGTAAAAATCATAGTTCGAAATGAAATATTCATATATTTCTGATATAGTCGCCATCTTATCTGTTGCAGCATTAATTGCAGAACATTTTAAAAATGCATAACTACAGTCAGGTTTTTTATACGTGTACGGTGTACACATGGTGTCCAGTCCAGTCAGTAATTGTGCAGGAATAAGAATGCAGAAAAAAGCCCACAGCATTGTGTCTTAGAGGTTTTTATTATGAAATGCCTACATTTGATAACGTCTTCAGCGTCTTCAAGGACCAAGGTCGATTCACAATGGACCACTGTGGTACTGTACTGTAGACTTGGTTTTTGTCTGGTTTTTAAACACCTGCAAATTGACACAGTAGCACAGTACTGTACACATTACAATTAATTCATTTCTGCCACATGGCGGATACGCGAAGAATTGCACCCAAATAAATCAGAAACCGTTGCATTCAAATAAATCAACCACGGTAAACACAGGGATGCCTGGTGTGATTGGTGGCATGAATGCCGCATGGAATATAGCAGAGTACACGAAAACGGCTCCGTGAAATGTTCGAATAACGGCCGCTGCATCTGTATCTGCGGGTTCAAAATCTGCTTTTCGGGAATTCGGATCTTCACCTTGAACCCAAACAATTTAAAACGTCAAAGTTCATTTAAAGCTGAAACTATGGAACTAATTTTTGAATCTGGTTTCAGGTTAGTGAATATATGAAAATGTTTCACGGATTTTCTTAAAATTGCATAACGTAAAGAAAAAGTTAATTTTCCCAGTGAAACACCTCTACCCTCAGCCAACAAATGAGGGGCCACACCAAAGCATCCTAATGTCTCTATAGGGGTGCAGGTGAGGCTCAGTGGTTCTTTTACCTTAATTCTCGGTATTCGTACAGGGCTGGTATGGTGAGCAATAAGTAGAAGGTGCCAGGAACTTTCATTTACTTTATTTGAACCAGTCCAGCATTACAACAATTTCTTCTTCAGGCATGCTTATGCAGCTGTCCTCAAAGAGGCACAATTGTTCTACTTTATTATGGTTCTAAAGCACTAATTTACTTGAATAATGGCAGTTCCTACCTCACTGGAATGTAGAGGCAGGGTGCCTTCAAGCATAAAAGATTTCACCCTATCACCTCTGACAGAACCAAGAAGACTCTTCCCTCCTAGTAATTTTAAGGTGATACTCCAAGACCCTTACTTAAGGAACCTCCTTTGGAGTACCTGTCCATTCATTCCCTCTTGTGGGTGAAACATGCTCAGAGATATATAGATGGACCCTATCTTTAGGAGTGGCACCTCCCTAGCTGCAAAACCACAAAGTGATTCTGTCTAACAGATGTAGTTACAGACTTACTGCACCGACACACTTTATTCGAGCAAATACCCGGTATGTACCTGGCAGATACCTGGAATGCGCCGCTCCTCACCTCTGACAAGCCCCGTTGCATTTGCCTTCCCAGCCTGGGTTCATGCCTGGCTGATGGGCGGCTGATCTGTTAAATGATAATGATTAGGATTTAATAGGCTGCAATGCTTTGCGTGTCTACCAGATGGCATAAATTCATGAATTGTAATGCAGTATATATATATGTACTGTGCAGTATTGCAGCCAGCGGGAATAAAATGCTTCAATCCCTGCTGGAAAATAACTCAATGCACTCGGGCAGAAAACAGTCACAAACCTCAATACACCCGGGTATACCCGAATTCATGGGACTAGCCGAGCTCGAATAAAGTGTGTCGCCAGTGTACATTATTTACATGGATGAGATCCCCCTCACTCTGGGTCTACTAACAGCTGAACTGTAATGTTCCCTCCCCTTCTTATATACCTCATAGTGAGTGACTAGGCACCTTCTGGAAGGTGGGGGTGGCTATGTGTCTGCCTAGCAACTCCACCTAAGGGAATGAGAGACTGTTACACTATAGTTAACCCCTTTAGGAACCATTAAACTACCAATAAAACAAAGCATACCCCCAAGGGTGCCACACTAGTTAGCTTTAACTCTAGCTACCAGATGTTGCTAATCTTGAAATCTCCCAAAGCACTTTTTAATGGTGATCCCAAATTGCCAGATCCATGAACCTTAATAATGAAAACACAAAAACACATTTGCTATTAATTTACACTATAATCTGGGATCTATTCAAAAACTGTGATAAAAGAAAATGTACCTATAGATATTTTGTTTTGTTCTAGTCCCTCCATGGCAGCTCTGATTAGCGCGAGGTTCCTCTTCCTGGCTGGAGGTAGGACAAACTTGACCTTTAATTGGAGGTGTGTCTTCCCCTTCTGGTCAGTTATATTTATATCAGAGCTGTAGGCAAATCCCAAACTATTCAGACAGACATACATTTACTGACAGAAAAGGATGGGGAAAAAAGTGCTGCCATGGAGGGACTAGATGAAACCTCAATATCGGTAGGTACATTTTCTTTATTCTTCTGTTTCCTTTCACGGCAGGGAAAAGAAGGGGGTGGAGTATGTGATCAACTAAATCACCATACTAACCTTGGTTAATGAAAGATAGGTGGTAGGTGCAAAATTGTGAATTATAAGGGAATATGAAGAGCAAATGGAGGCACAAGGAAATGTGCACTGCCAAAAAATGTACTTTGTTGCACACCACCCTTATAAAACATAGCATTTATTAAATATATGATAAAACATGTATCAGTGTATTGTGAGTATACACAGTAATTAAAAAGTGACGTAGTGGAACAAAGTGGCCAAGGAGCTGACATAAAATTTGGTAGGGCTCAAAATAATAGTATTCCGTAATACGAATGTAAGCTCCCCACTATGTATAAATGTATTGGCGAAGAAACAGGCTTGCAATGACTCAATACACAAAGGGTATTGGTGTCAAATAAAGAGTTAATAGCCTGATATCACTGCCAAAGTGATATACCTAAACACTCTGCATATAAATATGCACAGTGGTGCCAGAATGTAAGAAGCTGATGTGGCATGAACATCCCTAATTAGATCTGTACCAGAGAAATGCTGCTAATATGTGGGGCAGCCATATATCACCTAATTGTAGAGGATAGTGCAGAGCGAATTGGGTATAAACACACGCTACAGAGAGTAGTTAACTGTTGGTGGTAATGTCTGTCAGAGAATGGAATATAACACACAGAAGTAACTAATCACAGTGTAGCAAGCAAGTGGAGCAGCACTGCAGTGTAACAATGCATTGGCTAGAAACTTAGGTATAGTCTATCACATAATTAGCTAGCCACAATATAGCAGGCAATTAAAGCAGCCTCTGCATTGTGACCATATATTTAGGTAACATGTATCACATACTGTAATTAGTAACAATGTTGCCTCAGTACGCATCTGTGAGGGAGTATACAAGAGGTTAAACTCTCTCAATTTAGCAGACCAAAGGAACCACACCCTAGCTGGCAGGTTTGCAAGCTGATTGGAAAGGGGAGGATTAAAAGGAAGACAGCAAATTTCTTCCAGGCTGTAATTTTGCCTCCCAACCTGTGAGGAAACAGGTTGCAGAAAGCCTGGTTGAGGGGAAAGCCTGAACTCCCTGTTGTATTCCTGGAACTAAGGACTATTGTTTTTGTTTGCAGACATGTCATTTACTTTCATTGCTTTATTCTCTGTGCAACTACAATTTGCTTCCCTGGTAAGGGAAATAAAGCACTTTTCATCACAAGAAAGTGGTGTGTAAGCTCTTCTCTGAACATACCGATAAGGCCGCTCAGTCACAGCATCTAATATGGTTGCTGCAAAGAGGAGGCTGCTGGATAAAGTAGGCAGCTATGTACAGTACCAGCCAATACTGGAATACTATGCTGAAAGAAGGTAAGCAGTAAATAAAATTGATGACTGGCAAAAGAAGCTAAGTGGAGAAGGTACTATACATTTGCTTACTTATATATCCAACTTGCCAAGCCCTACAACTCTAGGAGTAGCCTGCCAATGCCGTATACAGCAGACCTATGTCGGCGTCTGCTGACGTCAGGCGACGTGCCCGACGCACGCTTCCCTCCTATTATGGAGCTTTTTCAGGGGAAGTTTTGCATAAAGGGAAAGGGAACCATACCCATGGTGACCCGAAAATGCAGGCATTGCACGTTTGAAGCGATCTGTGCTAAGATTAATAAAGTATTTGAATCCTGCGCAAGTTCTGTGAAGGGGAGAATAATTTATTACCATGCTGTTCAAATAGAAACAAAATGTACACGTTGCGTGGAGCCCAGCAGCCTAGTGTACTTGACGGAAGTGAGTTCCATGTGAAATTCATTGAGTGGGTCAGATAAATGAATAAAGATAATAAATGGTATGCAAATAGATATGGTGAAAAAAATTGTGTGTGTGTCGCGCTATTCAAGTATTAAGTAATATACAATTATACATAATCAGTGATAACAAATGGGGCTGCCAACTAAATACTAACCACCCTAAGTTAGTGAAATAATATCTTGAAAAAGGAAAAATAGTGGCGCCCTTGCACATATATAAAATTGATTACCACAATTAAATAATATAAATAGTGGTGGACAATAAAGAAAAATACAACCGTGATGTAATATATAAGGTTGATTAACGATGGCTGTGCCCGCCTCCAGAGAGGAGATGGTGATTCCAACCGTCAGTCAGCACATGTGAAGAAAGAACACAGCAACATAGTGTGATACAGTTAAATGACTAATTACCCAAACCGATGAGGGTGAGAATCATTACAGAATAAAGAGTGTTAGAGAAAGCATATAAAAAATGGGAATATTTAATACACATAAAACAAAAAATTAAAACATGAACTGCCACAGCTCCCGTGTCGGGCTCCTATAGAATCCTACTCACAAGATGTAGGTAGGACATGCGCATATAATTGTCAACGCCCGCGGTAAGATTGCAGTCACTCCACTTTCAATATCTGCAGAGGCAATTCTCCGTCTCCTCTCAGGCCAGCTGGGTGGTTCTGGAGTCTCTCCGTCTGCTGTGGGTTTGTTGATGCTGCCATCAGACCGTTGGTGCTCGTGGCCTTGGTGCCTTTCCGAAGTCTGCTAAGACTTACTCGCTCTCGCGAGACTCCGCCTGCTGTGAAGGCAGACGTGCGTATTGGCAATTCATCTCCACGATGTCAGGGGAATGAAGGGACGAGCGCTTAGGTTCCGAGTTGCGGGGGCTGTGACGTCACCCTACGCGTTTCGCGGATAGATTCGCTTCCTCAGGGGTATAATGACATGTGAAAGTAGTCCCTCACTTAGGATTAAATAGTCCCAAAAAGGTCCACCCCAATTGGGGAAACATGTTTACAAAATCAAATCCGATTGGAATGAGTAAGCTCAACACTCTAAAAAACACTTATACATTCACTTAAATATACATTACTATAATCATAGTTACATATAGTTACATAGTAGATGAGGTTGAAAAAAGACTTCCGTCCATCAAGTTCAACCTATGTTAAATTTAGACAACAGATACTTTATCCTATATCTATACTTATTGATCCAGAGGAAGGCAAACAAAAAACCCCATTAAGGTGAAAAATTAATTCCTTCCTGACTCCAAGAATTGGCACCTGGATCAACATCCTTCCCATGTATACTTATTTGGTATATCCCTGTATACCTTTCCCATCTAAAAAGATGTCCAACCTTTTTTGAACAAATCTATTGTATCTGCCATCACAGTCTCCATGGGTAATGAATTCCACATTTTAACTACCCTTACTGTAAAGAACCCTTTCCTTTGTTGCTGGTGAAATTTCCTTTCCTCCAACCTTAAGGGATGGCCCCGAGTCCTTTGTACTGCCCGTGGGATAAATAGTTCTTTTGAAAGCTCCTTGTATTGTCCCTGAATATATTTGTATATAGTTATCATATCCCCTCTTAGACGCCTCTTTTCTAATGTAAATAAATCTAATTTAGCTAGCCTCTCCTCATAAGTTAGAATGTCCATCCCCTTTATTAATTTGGTGGCTCTACTCTGCACTCTCTCTAGTTCCATAATGTCTTTTCTTAGGATTGGTGCCCAAAATTGTACTCCATATTCAAGGTGTGGTCTTACTAATGCTTTGTAAAGGGGCATAATTATGTTTACTTCCCTTCCATCCATTGCTCGTTTGATGCAAGATAAGATCTCTTTTGCCTTTGCAGCTACTGCATGACATTGGGCACTATTGCTAAGCCTGCTGCCTACAAGCACTCCTAAATCCTTCTCCATCAAGGATTCCCCCAATATATCTCCATTTAATTTGTAAGTCGCCTTTTTATTCTTGTATCCCAAATGCATAACCTTACATTTATCTGTATTAAACCTCATCTGCCATTTACCTGCCCACGTTTCCAGTCTCTCCAAGTCCTTCTGAAGAGAAATTATATCCTGCTCTGATTCTATTACCTTACACAATTTAGTATCATCAGCAAAGATGGAGACTTTGCTCTTGATCCCAACCTCAAGGTCATTAATAAACAAGTTAAAAAGCCGGGGTCCCAGTACCGATCCCTGAGGTACTCCACTCACGACTTTAGCCCAACCTGAAAAAGTTCCATTTATGACAACCCTCTGTTGTCTGTCCTTTAACCAGTTTTCAATCCAGGTGCATATATTATTACTGAGTCTAACTTTCTTTATTTTGTACACCAACCTCTTGTGTGAAACCGTATCAAAAGCCTTTGCAAAATCTAAGTAGACCACATCAACGGCATTACCCTGGTCTAGATTCCTACTTACCTCCTCAAAGAAACAAATAAGGTTAGTTTGGCAAGATCTATCCTTCATAAATCCATGCTGACTATTACTAATAATTTTATTTTCCATTAGGTATTCCTGAATATTATCCCGTATTAAACCTTCAAGTAGTTTCCCTACTATTGAAGTCGGGCTTACAGGTCTGTAATTTCCCGGTTGTGATCTAGCTCCCTTTTTAAATATAGGCACCACATCTGCTTTACACCAATCTTGTGGTACTGAGCCTGTGGAAATGGAGTCCTTGAATATTAAATATAATGGTTTTGCTATTACTAAGCTTAATTGCTTGAGAACTCTTGGATGTATGGCATCGGGGCCAGGTGCCTTATTAACTTTAATTTTTTTCAATTCGCTTATGAACTTCTTCCTCAATTAACCAATTGTTCATTAATATGGAGGTTGTGGCTTCCTCCTGTGGCACTACTATTGAACTTGATTCTTCCCTGGTAAACACAGAGGCAAAGAATTTGTTTAATACCTCAGCTTTTTCCTTATCTCCAATAATCTGCCTACCCATCTCACACTGAAAGGGTCATATATTTTCTTTTCTCATTTTTTTGTTATTAAGGTACTTAAAGAATTTTTTAGGGTTGACCTTACTTTCTATTGCAATCCTTTTTTCATTATCCATTTTTGCTAATTTGATTGCCCTTTTTCAATTTTTGTTACATTCCTTATAATTCTGATACGATGTCTCTGTCCCTTCTGACTTAAAGAATCTAAACGCCTTCCTCTTCTTCTCCATTTCCTCCCCTACCTGTTTATTTAGCCACATTGGTTTTGACTTATTTCTTTTATACTTATTTCCCTGATAAGTGTGCTTTTCTAACAATGTTTTAAAGACTGCCCATTTATCTTCTACATTTTTCCCTGCAAAAACATCATCCCATTGTATTACTACTAGATTAGACCTCAGTTTATTAAAATCTGCCTTTCCAAAGTTGAAGGTCTTTGTTGAACCCAAGTAATCTGTTTTTTTCAAATGAGACCATGTTATGATCACTGTTACCCAAATGTTCCAGGACTTGAATATTTGTTATTACTTCTACATTGTTTGATATGACCAAATCCAGAACTGCCCCTCTCCTGGTTGGTTCCTCAATAATTTGGGTCATATAATTGTCTTTAAGCACCCCCAAAAACCTGTTCCCTTTTGTTGTAGCGCTAATCTCATTGCCCCAGTCTATGTCTGGATAATTAAAATCCCCCATTATGCAAACATGACCCAGTTTTGATGCCTTCTCCATTTGCAAAGGTATTTTAGCTTCCTCAATCTCACAGATATTTGGTAGTTTATAGCATATTCCCACAAACATTTTCTTTATACGTTTACCTCCACTGCTAATTTCTATCCACAAAGTCTCTACATTTTCATCATTTCCTTCATAGACATCATCCATTATAATATTCTAGCTACTCTAAATTAACTGTCCAGTCATGAGTTTCACCCCACCATGTTTCAGTAATGCCTATGATATCATACTGCTCCCTTGCAACTATTAATTCAGGCTCCCCCATTTTATCTGTCAGGCTTCTTGCATTAGCAAGCATGCATTTCAGTTTTTTTTCAGCCTGTACTATTATCTTATCTGCTCCTTCCTTTCTGCGCCCACTTTGTTTAGTCTTTAGAAGTTTTATAGTATTATCTGTATTTACTATGGGTGTCTCACTGCTTGTCAAACTTGCACTCGCCCTCATTCTACCTCCATACCACCTTGTATCCTCATCTATTCCATTTAGTTAATTATCTGTTTCATTCCCCTCCCCCCTCCATCCTAATTTAAAATCTCCTCCAAACTTTTTTAGCATTCTCCTCCCTAGCACAGAAGATCCGTCTTCATTGAGGTGCAATCCGTCCCTAGAATATAGATGGCACCTCTCAGAAAAGGAGTCCCAGTGCTCTAAAAACCCAAACCCCTCCTTCCTGCACCACTTTCTTAGCCATGCATTAACCTCCCTGATCTCTGACTGTCTCCCTGCGGTAGCGCATGGCACTGGTAGTATTTCAGAAAATACTACCTTGGAGGTCCTTGCCTTAAGCTTTTGGCCTAGATCCCTGTAATTATTTTTTAGGACCCTCTATATATAGATACTAATATAGATTGTCCTTAGCTCAGTGGTATAAGGACATCAACAGTGTTAGCTTCAACATTGTATATACACAAGGAGTATAAGGACATCAACAGATTACATATGAACTGAACGTGAAGCCCCAATACAGTAACTCCATCAGGTTTCCTTGTCCAAACAGGGGATAAATAAATAAATAAATATCTGTATATTCAGATATACCCTATTATCACTCGGCTACTGTGTGTAAATTACCACAGCAAGGCAGGTGATCATACCATAAGCCACTGAGCTAAGGACAATCTATATTAGTATCTGCCCCAATAAAAGACGCAACTACAGGCGCGGATGCAGCAATAGCATATAGGCTATCAAAGCAGTAAAACCACTCTCTATTCATAAGCTATAGTGGGCATTAGGTAGACCATATAGACCCTTTAGTGTCTATTTTTAATAAATTAATAATGAATTACACCATATGTTAAAGAATACTGTCTATTTCACCCCTGACCGTTTATTACATAAAGGTCTGCGGTGCGCCTACCAAAGGGATTCTTTAGTGTATCCTCTTTGATACACCTATATAGTCATTTTGACCTATCCCTAGGCAGCACGCCTCCTCCACCAAGGGGTATCAGAGCGAGATTTCCCTCTATAGTATCTCTTTGTATCTGAGCATCCTGAGTCCCCTCTGTGCTGGAGGAACTATTCCCCTGGCTGCTAGAGGAATTAGTCTCCCCCAGCCTTGCCATTTCTGCCCCAACATTCCCAATATCTTCACTCAACATGGCAAATCTATTGGGATGTGTCAGCTCAGAAACGACCTGCCTCTCCCTATTGCCCCTGCTTCCCCTTCTAACTGTCACCAGCTACCTACCTGCTCCTCACTAACAGCAACCAAGCTACCTACCTGCGCCTCACTAACAGCGCCACCATCTGCACCACTAGTCGAAGCAATGGCCTGCTCAGTAAGCTCTAATTCCCTTTCAAGATTGCCAATGTCCCTCAATATTGCAAGTTGCCTCTTAAGAGGTATATTAGTATTTTATCTGCTAGTGTTAGGACTTGCGAACGGGTGTCTGCCTTGCCGTGGCTCGCAAGCATACAACGCTTTGGCCAAAGGGTTAAACTAAATGACCCTTTTTCAAGAGAATATATAAGTATTTTACTGTGTATTTCTGTCATGTTGGATGTAGCATTGGGCTTCTCTGTCATCTGTTGTATACATATGCCACGCTCAATAGCACTCCATTTTGACACTTAAATACATAAATATATTTTGTGGGGGCTCAGGGGTTCCCAAAAAGAGCTTGCTGGGGTTTTGTGTTCTGTTAACCCATTTGCTAGTCTGAAAGCAATCCTATGCATTTCGCCACCCTGTGGCTTCCACAGGGATATTCTATATATCTACTGAATGTTGGTGGAGAACTCTGAAAATCAGCACACCAGCCACTGCTCATTCCAATGGTGAACATCACAAATGTACAACTTGCAAGCAACTACTCAAATTTCTATTTATATTGTTACTCTCTTTAGCAGGTGATATTGAACCAGAGAATACCCCTTTCAAATTCCAAAAAGGTCTACTGTATGTGTAGCCAATATAAATATCCGGAGGCCGCTGCCCAAACTGAATGAAATAGGGGCATGGTGCCTTATGCATAAACCCAAAGCCATTATTCTCAAAGAAACATGGCTAACTCCTAGTACCCTCGATTCAACAATCGCCATTCAGGGATACTCCATTTATTGGAATTATAGGTCAAAGAGAGGAGGAAGGGTGTTATTTTACATTGCAGACACCTTACAATTTACACTGCTAAATTGCTACCCAAGCCACCATCTTTTTAAATCCTAGTTGGCAAAATCTACCTCCCCTTTTCTAAGCCATTCTTTTTGCTGGCATCTACCACCCTCTTAAGCTCCCCTACAATCCCAGACTGATATCACCCAGTTTCTTGGCTCAATTTCCTCTCTGAATGATAAAAGTGAATGCTAGATCTTGGGGATTTCAACTACAATTGGCTCGAAAAAGAAAATCCAGGTACACCTCAAGCCACATAACCTAACGCAACTAATTTCTCAACCCACATGGACAAACATGAAATCTCACAACCATTCCTTGCTAGAGTGGATCCTCTCCTCTGGTCCCAGTAGAATCCAATCATCTGGTATCCTACCTGACATTTTCAGGGACCATGCTATAGTGTACTGTGTAAGGAACATCAGACCATCCCAATCAAGCCCTAAAGTTTTATTCACTAGAACATTTAGAAACTTTAGCCCACAACAGTTTCTGGCTGATCTTATTAGCTGCCCTTGGTACAGAATCGACTTAACTCCCGTACCCGTTCTTCACTCAATATTTCCAATCCGAGTTCATAAAACTCTGTGATACACAAGCTCCACTACTCAGAATAACGGTTAAGGGGGTCCACCTTCCGTGGCTACAACCAACCTTATATCGCTATAACATCTTTGAGATGCCATGTTGAAAAGCTACAATGTAACTGGCACTACCAAAGATCTTAATAACTACAGATGCCATCGGAATATGTGCACAAGGCAAACAAGATATGCAAAAGCAGAATATTACTCTGATAAACTTCACCAGAATACATCCAATCCAGATAATTTCTGGAAGGTCATCAACAATATAAGGGTAAAAGGGGGACGATAGACAGCACTCTGATGATGTTAAATTAATGCAATTGCAGAGTGCACGGAACCAAAGGAGACCCTTATTCCCCTGTATAATACTAACAAATCTACGTAAGTACCAGCACTCACTGTCTAATAGTTAAATGATGAAAACAGTTATAATGCAGAATAAACATTTAATAATAAAACAAACCAGAAATAAATCACATGTGTTTGCAGAAACCAGTATCACAAATGGGCATGTCACAAAGTGAGGGGTGGGGGGGGGGGGGAAAGGAAAAGGGGGAAAAAAAAACATGAAACACAAGGAATATACACAAAAAATGGAGAACAGCAAGTATGCTAGGGGGGCAACGTTTCGAGGGACTACCTCTTCATCTGGCCCATTCCCCCTGGTCCAAAAGGTCCCAGAGGTACTTCCCTAAGCCTCCCTTCCCCTATAACTGGTGAAATCAGACACCCCTGAAAATAGATAGCAAACATACAGTGTAGGCTAAATACAGCTAAACAGCTAATAGCAGGGAAGCAAGAATCCACTACAGTCAATGCCAGTAGTTCAAGTACTACCAGAAACTGTGTGCAATGGTACAGTCAAGGCTGAACACAGCCTGCAAGAAAGCAGCTTGCAAAGAAGCACCAGGAGTCCACAACAGTCAATGTAAGATTAATGGCAATAGCAAATGAAGACAGTAATCAAACCCTGTATGAAGACAGTAATCAAACCCTGTGGTCTGCTCCTTGTGCTCGTGTGGAGTGCTGCACTGGACTCCTGGTGCTTCTTTGCAAGCTGCTTTCTTGCAGGCTTTGATCAGCCTTGACTGTACCATATTCACTGGCTATTCAGCAAGGTGAGAAATTGCATATCACGTGAAAGTGAAATTCAAAAATCTCACAAGGAAGGTAATATTGGGCTATTAATAGTATGTAACAATATGAATGACACCTGGGAAGATATACCAAAAATATGCAAATGAAAATATAAGCATTATTCAAATCAATATTTTGCGTATTTCAGGTATTCCTCTATTACTATAGGTATCTTCACAGGTATAATTTGTCTAGCTATTGGAGCATGGGTTAATCTGTTTGGGTGTATATATAAGCAAATTTGTCTACCCCTCAATTGGTCCCTGTAACAGTGGATTTATCCCTGTTCAGGAAATGTGCCTCTAATCCAGCAGTGGGGTGGTTAACTGCTGGTAGTCAGTTAACCAACACCACCTGGCTGATTAGGTTTGTTAGAAAAGCCTGCCTTTGAGACAGGAAGTGAGATTGTTCCTGAGTCTCACAAGTTGTGGGACTGACCATAGGGACAGACGTCTTGAGCCTACCAGAAGAGGCTGCCAGCAAGACACAGGGGAAAGTACTTCTAAACCTGGATCCTGACATTGCCTTATCCCCCAGAAGAACAAAGAAGCCTTCCCCTACAAGAAACAGATAAGACTTTCCTTTCTAAGACTTTTTGTATATCTGCACATATCAAGATATATGTTTGGGGCTGCGAGACATGCTAATTTAAAGGGAGTTGTGGACTGCATAGGTTTCACTAGAAATACTCCCAAGTGGAACAGAAGCTTTGTTTGACCCCTTATTTGCATATGTTTGGATGATTTTCTTGTGTTAAAGAAGCAGGCGCAAAAAAAGCTTTATTTAATTTCACCTTAAAAAAGTCTCCATTGCATACCTCTGCACATGTCCTCTTACAGTCCCTCTGTCGTTTTCTCACTCTCTGTATCTCAAAAGTGCATGGAGATGACATGTCAAATTGTGCACGGTGTATCTAGTGTATATAATTTGAAATACAGATGGAGCGCTATGTTCAGTTGCATGGCTGCGAGAATAGTCTGGTAAACCGTGGGCAATACCTTGGCAGTCTGCGGCGCACCGCACAGCAGTTGTAATAGCCCATCAAGATTAACACAGGGGGGTCCCTGCATGTGAATGGGACTAGCGCTGTGTGAATCCTTCCTGGTAGCACCTGTCTGTAAGAGAGATGTGCAGTAAGAGTAAGACTGAATCTGTCACTCTACCTGCACCCCTCTAATAGCCGATCGCACAGCTTTTATTTTATTTTAATAACACAGTATTGAAGCAGGGGGTCTCTGGGGCTGAACCGCATTCATTTCAGCCCTGGGGACCACTGCTTCCTGAGCTACAGGCCCCGTTATGGGGTGCCAGTGTTCCCGTCATGTTTAAATAATCTCGCGTCATGGCCCACGTGACCGGGGCATTTAAACAATGTAAACTGTAAATGTGGCAAAACCAGATTTTTTTCATGTCATACAGATACAGCAACTTGGTTCTATCAATCTTCCGTGAGTTATTCTTTAGCAGTCCGTGAGTAATCCGTGAAGCAAGTTGTGCGTCTCTGCAGCGTGCCATACCCGCTCCGTCTAAATTTATTTTGTGGTCAGACAGAATTATTATTTGTGTGGTTGCAGTTCAGTGCATGTCCGCCAGATCGCAAACTGAATGTCTTTGCCGATTGGGCTCTGAATGTTACCGAACAGAACAGTGGAGCTCAATGTCTGAAAGTAGGTGTCTGAAAGCCCAGATAAAATGTATGTTTATTTGTTAAATGACCTTTTACTGTCAATACTGTATCTAATGTCTGTGTTTCAAATTTTGTTTAAAACCAATATGTATTTCATCTTAACTTAATTTCTGGTACTATATGGCACATGATGACATCTCTGTGTGGCAAAAGACCAGCTTGTAGCTATGAATATATGATATATTACGCAATTGAAGTCGGGACAGATAAAAAGGCAACTCTGTCTGAGATCTATGAGTATCTCATTGACAAGTATGAATACTTCAAAGATTCACCAAACCAGCAAGGGTGGTAGAATTCTCTAAGATTCAACTGAAGATTGAATGATTGCTTTATTAGAACACTTCCACGTCCTGGCAAGAAAGGAGGTTGCTGGTCGCTGCACCCATCTAGAGTTTGAATGTTTGATCATGGCAACTTCCAAAGGAGAAAGATCGGGACCATCAGATTGAATAATCGAACTTCCCGAGCCGGTCCCTCCAATGTGCCACCAACCGCTTTTCATCTCCAGCCTGAATACCTGCGTCAATACCAATACAATTACCAGTACGGGCCAGCCATACCTGGACATTGCATTTCGATTTTTAGGACATAATACCTGTACCTGTACGGTACCTGCAGCTCGCGATCGCCCACTTGTGTTTCTGGCCGGTATTGCAAACAACGCTAAAATTCCATGTTCAGCCCCCTGTCACATTGTGTGCAAAATGCACTCAAATTTTTAATGCGCTTTGTACAGGGAATGGCACCGCATGGACTACGCATGGAAATAGTGACCGACCATAGCACTACTAATCTAATCCATTTTTGGTGAAGCTGCTTCCGTGTGCTTGAGAAAAGACCAGCTCCAGTGAAATGAATAGGATTAAAACTTTCTCCAGCCTAGGGAAGCTGCTTCCCAGTATACTGAACAAAGACATAAGGAGTTTTAGTTCTCATTACAGATTAGCAGTTCTGGGAGATGATGCAGAAATGTTCCTTATATTCACAGCTTTATAGCCTGCCTCTGTACATCTGTTGCAGAATTAATAAAAAAAAATGATCAGGCATTTCAATAATACATTGTGGCTTGGAATTTCCATATTGTTTTTGGTGTATTAAAATCTGGATGAAAAGCTGGTACATTTTAAATGTACTATATCACAGATAGCATAACATCTGGGTAGCTTGTTTTCTTTCTTTCCTTGTTCCTTTACATTTAGTTGGAAGTTATGATGTGCATAAAATGCGAAAAATACTGTATGTGACAGGTGTTAGTTCAAGCTGACAAAAAATCTGAGAATATGTTCATATTTATGCTTTTGATAGTATTCAAAATCCCTTAAAGGTTGAGTCCCAGTTTCTGGTATAACAGATTGCCTTTGCAATTTTGAATCCTCAACATTATTTCACTTCCTCAGTACTTTTCTACTTGAGAGAAAGACAAATGTAGAAGGCAAAACCATTGATATTTCAGAATTCAAAAGAAACACTCCGCAATATCATCAAAAGCTCAGTTCTGCACAATTAACGAAATCAATTTGCTGCAACATATAAGCAGGTAAAGTAAAAGTCTACTTTGCTCCAATGAACTCTCAATAGCAGAAAGGAGGAAAAAACATGCTATCACCATATCATGATGATTAGCAAGCGTAACAGTCCCATAACAATTTAGGTGACAAGACCCTTCATCAGATTTGTACACTTACTACACTGCACATATGGCACTGCACCTGTCTGATGTAGGGTTGTCTGACCCGAAATATTATGGGACTGCTATACTAGTTATCATGATACAACGGCAGCATGTTTATTAGAGATGTGCAGAACCGGGTGTGTGAAATCACAACATTCCAAAACCAAATACAAAACCAGAACCCTTAAGATTTTTATACCCAAAAAAGGTTTTAACCCAGAAAACCAGAACACTAGGCCAAATGACCATCTCTCATCTTTTCTCATCATATATTTTAAAGTTATTTTATGTTTTTTTAGTTATATTACATTATTTTACTAATAGATTTTATGATGTTATAATTATTTTAAGCAATTGTCATGCTTTATTATGCTATTTCCTGCATTTTTTACATAATTTAAAAAAAAATCTGAAACAAAAACTAAGCAAATCTAGTTCTCAAAAACAGATAAAAACACTTCATTTTTTTAGAACCATAACTAAAAAACACAAGGGAAAGTGTCCACCCTTGTGTAGATGCCACCTCTGCTATTGATAGTTCAGTTGGAGGAAATAACAATGAAGCCCATTCATTACACTATTCAATAACTGGTGAAGAGACAGCAGAAGTACAGTAGCCCTATCAACACTAAGAAATGTGTGTTCATCCAAAACGCAAAATGTCATGCAAATGATCATAAAAAAATACATGAAATATTTATCGATTATTCAATATGCTATGAAGAGCATTTTTTGCTGTTCAAACTGTTTAGTTATCACAATGTTGTTGCCAGGTAGACTTAACCTTAAATACTTTGAAAACAGACATACGAAACATGCAAAAGAAGTGAAAAAAAATGGCCAAAAACTCTCTCTCTCTCTCTCTCTCTCTCTCTCTCTCTCTCTCTCTCTCTCTCCGTCCGTCCCAGGCTTCCCGCGGGAGTCCCGGGGTACCCGTGGGCCTGCGGTACCAATGTTGTGCCAACAAAAATACTAAACAATATTTCTAACTAAATACACCCCCCTAACACATACAGTACAATAATGTGCAAAATAACTATTATCCAGATATGGATAATAGATTATTTGCCCATTATTAAACACTGCATTATCATACCTAAATAAAAAACAGTAGCCAGCTAATCCAATGAATACAAGCAGTAACAACATCAACAATGAATTAATTAAACCATTAACCAATGAAACCAATTAATTCCTAAACCAACTCAAAATGAATAGTAACACTAACCAATCAAACCAATGAATTACTACAACATTAATGAATGTACATTAAAAGACAAATAAATACATTCAAACAATCTCTGAAAGAAACATAAAACACATTAGCCAACATAATACAACATTAACTACAAACGAACACCAATCGCAAACATTTTATTACATTAAGCAGGAAAAATACAAACAATTACATCCACATAAGAAACTGACATTAAAAAACCAACAGCAATACGCAATACCAAGCCAGAAATGCCCCCCAAATATTGTAATAATAATGTATTAATCTGTACCCTAAAGTGGTACAGATTAATATATTACCAGTCAATGTGCCTCCCCCAAAAAATCAACAATCACATCCAATGAAAAAACCTTTAAAAAAAAGACATTTACAAACATTGAATATATTACTTACCATTAGAAGCGGTGGCCCTCCGACTCCCGGGGTAACAGGAAGCTCACATACCTTGCATGCCTCCAAAGTATCCGATGCCATCCGCCATGAAGATCCAGATCAGGTACCCCAATCTTTTTTTCTCTTTCTTTAATCACCTTCTTCTATCTTCATCTGTCACCATTTCTTGATCTTCTTTATCTTCTTTCTTCATCTGTCAATCCAAAATACCCCATGTTAAATCCCAGCCGATGCTGTCTCTTCAGCTTCTTGGGCTCAAATGAGGCGTCACGGCCTTAAATATGGCTTGTGACGTCACATTTAGCCTCAAAATGGTTAACAGCCACCTGATTGGCGGTTCAAACCATATTCCGACTTTAAAATTTTTTTTTTGACATGACGTCACTTAAATGGAATATTGCCAGCCAATCAGAATGGCTGTGCTTCATTTGCCTTTAAGATGACGTCACGAAATCCAAGATGGCCGGCGTCACATGGTATTTCAGCCAATCAGAGTGTGGAATTGGTTCCCAAAATCTGATTGGCTGAAATACCATGTGACGCCGGCTTCGTGTTACCCCGGAAGTCGGAGGGCCAACGCTTCTAATGGTAAGTAATATATAGAATGTTTGTAAATGTCTTTTTTTACAGGTTTTTTCATTGGATGTGATTGTTGATTTTTTGGGGGAGGCACATTGACTGATAATATATTAATCTGTACCACTTTAGGGTACAGATTAATACATTATTATTACAATATTTGGGGGGCATTTCTGGCTTGGTATTGTGTTTGGTTTTTTTAATATCAGTTTCTTATGTGGATGTAATTGTTTGTATTTTTCCTGCTTAATGTAATAAAATGTTTGCGATTGGTGTTTGTTTGTAGTTAATGTTGTATTATGTTGGCTAATGCGTTTTATGGTTCTTTCAGAGATTGTTTGAATGTATTTATTTGTCTTTTAATGTTACAGTCATTAATGTTGTTGTAATTAATTTGTTTGATTGGTTAGTGTTACTATTCATTTTGAGTTGGTTTAGGAATTAATTGGTTTCATTGGTAAATGGTTTCATTAATTCATTGTTGATGTTGTTACTGCTTGTATTTATTGGATTAGCTGGCTGTTGTTTTATTGACTTTATTTAGGTATGCTAATGCAGTGTTTAATAATGGGCAAATAATCTATAATCCATATCTGGATAATAGTTATTTTGCACATTATTGTACTGTATGTGTTAGGGCGGAGGGCTGGAGGGGGGTCGTGTATTGATGTTTGTTCATTCTTTTTTAAATATACATTTTAATTATAGTGTAGATGTGCAGGGGGTCTCCGGAGCTGACCCGCGTTGGTTTCAGGTCCGAGGACCCCCTACTTCAGGAGATACAGGCCCCTTTATGGGGTGCCGGTATCCCCTGCACTTTCAAGCGTCCGCGTCACGTGTCCGGGACATTGAAATTCTGCAGGGGATACCAGCACCCCATAATGGGGCCTGTATCTCCTGAAGTAGGGGGTCCTCAGACCTGAAACCAATGCAGTTCAGCTCGGGAGACCCCCTGCTTATGTGCACTATAATTAAAATGTATTTATTTATTGTACGATCGCCTGTAACAGCCTTGCATGGAGATGGCAAATCTCCATGCAAATGTTACAAGCGGCTTTTTTTCAATCAGCTAGCGTACGGGAACTTTAAGTGCGATAGCAGGGGGGAAATACATTGCACGCACGTTAAGCCAGTTTTGGGCACATCCGATAAAAAATGGGCTGCGGGCCTTTGTGAATCGCGCCGCCGGCTTCATTTTTTATCGGACGTGCTAATTTTTTTCAGGCCAGCGCGAAAGCTCGGAGCTTAGTGCATAGCTCCCTCAGAATTGAAGCAGGTAAAAATGTATTAGTAACAGGGCATTAGATGTATTAGATTTATGCCCTGTTACTAATACACTTTTTTGTGGGATCAACACGGTATCATTTATTTACAAACTTTGTATGCAACTAGCACCTACCAATATACCTCTGCTAATAAAGTGCCGACTGATTCTATGTAATATATTATATATATTTATATATAACGGAAATAGCCGTGTTAGTCCAGTTACGATAGTGCAGAATAAATGAGTTTTTCAGTATTAGGTGATACCTTTTTTATTTGGACTAATAATTTATGTCATAGGACAAGCTTTCAACAGTTTTCCTCTCTTCCTCAGGTCAGCGATACTGATATACAAAGGTTTCTATGACTTAGACAGGGATTGGAAAAGAAAAAAGAAAAAAAGGAAGAATGTAGAACAGAGAGATGTATATGAGGCGGGGTGGGGAAGGCACTGGAAGGGTGTTAAAACAGAGATAAGGAAGGTGAGAATTGGGGATGGGGGGCTGTACATCCACAGTAGCGCAGCACAGAGGTGGAAGAGGATTCTGGGGGGGGGGGGGCGGTAAGGTATAGATTGGCACAATGTCAGGGAGAAAAAGTTATTAGGGAATTAAAACATAAAACATAATAAAATGATCTATGCTTTTCTTTTTAAAAATTCTATTTATTTATTTTCTGGTAGACTTCATCGTGCTCATAGACTGTGGGTTTTAACTTATTCACTTTCTTCTACCATTTTTTCTACCTCCTCTTTCATTTTGCTCTCCTGAGTGTTTTTATTTATTTTTGGGTGTTGTTTCATTTCACTTTGCACTGTATCCGCTTGCGCAACTTATACTTATCTCTGTGGCCCATGGTGGAGGCGTTATGCATGCTCATTTTATTATGTTTTATGTTTTAAGTCCATAATAACTTTTTCTTTAAGTTTTAGGACCATATACTTCTCTGGTACATTGAATATCTGATTTTTGAGCATGCAGATGGCCTGCACCGTCCATGTGATCTGCTATATAGCCACGAGTTGATGCGCAACCTGACAATATGATCGGCTTGCATCCAATTGATAGATCTAATCAGCTGACCCATGACGTCATCTCAGGCGCGCAACTTCAAATTCTCCAGTCGCAGTGGTGATGACACTCCCGGAAGAAGCCTGCTGTGGCGAAACGGCTGTCGGAGGTGCTGATTATTATTCTATGTCTCTCACACAGTTTGACGAGGATTTTTATGGCGGCTACTTAGCTGTTGCAACACTGCGGAAGGAACCAGATGACTTGAGCAGAGGCAGAGGAGATCATATGGTGATATGAACTTTGACTTTACACCTAAAATATTTCTCCACCATGACTGCCCTTTATTACCTACTGCTCTTCATCTAGATATACTATTACATGATTGGGAGTAGGATTCCTTCCCTCATACAGTATGCATTCCACATACCTCGTTTTCCCCACGTTTTCCTTCCTTTATGTGCAGTATTCTGCAGCACATATGGGGTTAATTATGGATTTGTGTGAGATAACTGATTGCCTTTATTATCCCTCTTGGATTGGTTCATTTACCTTTGGGTATTAGTTTTCTGCACTACCCATTAGGGGGTATATACATTTTATTTGTATACTATACTCCGTGTGCAGATTGCTCTCAGGTTGTATTTTACCATCCATGCTTTGTCTGATGTGTGTTCATTTGAGTTTTAGACATTCTCATGCTGGGCATGTCCAGAATCTAGACTATTGAGTGTGATATTATTTTGGTGTCACCAATTCCACTCTAGTGTCACTCTGCCCCCCCCCCCAGTGGTTCATTTTGGGGACCGGACGGTCATGACTCTATGTGGGATCTTATGATTTCCACTGTGAGTGTTAGGATCCTCCTCCCCACACCGTATTACAACTAGGATTCTACTTGTTTCAGGGTTTTTCACACACTTTGTGACTTGGATATGAGCTTCTGACTGTGTTTTCCCCGTCTGCTTTGTGTTTTTAGTTGTATGTTATTATTGTTGTCTCAGTCCATGATTAATAAACATTTTTGTTATTATTATTTTACATGATCAGAGTGTTTGTATTGGGATTTCTCTGTCTTTTTGTATATATGTATGTATGTATGTATGTATTGCACTCATATAGGCAAAAATAGATCAAATCACTTATCTTATCTTGGTAGTCAGTGTGCTAGCAGTGCAGCCGGGATTACCATCCAGCAACAAAAATAGATACAACAAAAATCCAAAGAATCCGTTGCACTCGCTGTTTAGTATGAATAGTAAAAAAGTTTTATTTATATCACAAGCATCAGGGGTACATACAAGACAGGACGGAGCGTCGTTTCGAACCACCCGGTCCTTTATCAAACTCCTACCCCCAGGAGCGAGTGCTGCGGATTCTTTGAATTTTTAAAAAATATATAATATATACAATCAGGTTTTTGAACCAAACACTCCATGGTAACTACCCTGCTAAAAGTTTGCAATGAAATCCAGTGTGGAATGGAACTAGGACATCTTACTGGTGCAATATTCCTTGATTTTGCAAAGGCTTTTGATACTGTTCATGTTATCTTGGTTCACAAACTCCAGTGCTCTGGAATAGAGAAGCATGCTGGTTTCATTCCTACCTATCAGGTAGATCTGAACATGTAGAAACAAAGAAGAAAATGGGAAGCACAGAGGGAGATACGCTGAATGACATTTAAACAACTCTGGGATATAGGTCCCCAATTCAGTGAATGGGCTGGTGGTAGAGTGTATTCTAGGATCCTATTTATAGGATCATCCACTGTTTTCGTTCCCCTATTACGAGGGTGGTGTGAAAATAGAGATACCCTCCTTAAGGAGTTCACTCACACTTGCCCGTGTGAGTGCATGAAGTATCAATTTACTGCATTTATTTATATCCCTGTTGTCACCCCATTGGTAACTGTGGCCCCTCAGGAATAATACCATCCCTGATACCTCTCTCTGTTATCAATTCCCTGATACCTCTCTTTGTTATCAATTCCTTTTGAGGGACACTTCACTCAAGAAAAGTGGCGGGTGATCAGAAGTATCTACCATCAAGACTCGAGGAGAAGAAAAGAGAATCAGTTTAAGGAAGACACAGAAAGAAGATAAAGAAAAGAAACCTTGATGAGAGAACACTTACACACGGCCGTGTACGTACTTTTCTGATATTGTACACGCTACCACCAGCCCATTCACTGAATTGGGGACCTACATCCCAGAGTTGTTTAACTGTCATTCAGTATATCTCCCTCTGTGCTCCCCCTTTTCTTCTTTGTTTCTATATTTCCTAAGGATCCTGGATAGATCCTTCATGGGGTTAGATTCATAGACGGAGACCGAAAAACAGATGAGAACCTCTTAGGACTCATAAGGTTGTGTTGTTTTATTAAGAATAAGCAAGTTTATCTTATTCACCAAACTGTGGGGTAGCGCCCGGGCTTTTTCCTTTATAATAGATCTCAACATGTGTCTATCTCAGGCTCTATCTTCAACCCCCGGGATATCACCTGTGGTGTCCCACAAGGATCTGTTCTTGGGCCCCTACGCTTCTCAGTGTTCATCAATGATCTTCCCACAGCTTGTAAGGAAGCTTCAATACACATGTATGCAGATGACACAATCTTATATGCACACAGCCATAGACTCTCCAACCTTCAACACATACTTCAATCTGACTTTTTGAAACTTGAAAATTGGATTTCTCAAAACAAACTGTTTTTAAACACTGACAAGACTGTAAGAATGGTATTTAGGTCCAAGGCTACATTTTTAAAGCTTCCAATGACTGAGCTCCAGATCAGAACCAACACTAATACCACCCTTACTCCTGTTACTAGTTTTAAATACTTTGACATATGGTTTGGCTCCTATTTAACATTTGGAATGCACATTGATACCTTGACATCCAAAACCTATGCCAAACTACTGTAGGTGTACTTTACAGGAACAAATCCTCCCTAAGTCTGCTGGTCAGAAAGCGTATCGCACAGCAGATGCTGAGGCCAATTATCGACAATCGGGACATAGTATACGGATCGGCACCTCAAACCCTCATTAGCAAACTTGATACCCTTTACAATTCAAGATGCTGTTTTGTTCTCCAATGCACAACACACATCACTACGAAATGCTCAAATAACTAGATTGGTTATCACTTGAATCTAGGTGCAAAGTTCACCTTTCCTGTCTGGCCTTCAAATACTTTCTGGGCAAGCTACCTGTCTATCTGACTCCAAATGACTGTTCATGGTCCCAAGGTTCAGCAAAGTATCCAGCCGCTCCTCCTTCTCTTGCCGTGCACCCCAAAACTGGAACAATCTACCGGAGACTCTCACATCCACCACCTGTCAAAAATAAAGCTGTCTCACATTTTAATCTGGTCTGTAACTGTTACATACACCTATAATACGCCTGTGCATGCAATGTCGTATATAATGTATACCCTGTTCACTTATGTAACTATGAATTTGTAACCATGTATTATTTGTCATCTTAACTCTATCCCCAGGACATACTTGAAAACAAGAGGTAGCTCTCAATGTATTACTTCCTGGTAAAACATTTTTATAAATAAATAAAATAAATAAATAAGCCTTCCAATGAAAGCAAAGTCCAGCATATCCCCAAAAATAGAGTGTGCTACAAGTAGTAAACTATACTATTATCATCTAGGGCACATACATATACAGTAGATATAACAATAACAGACATTCTGTACTGTAGAAACATTCAATATGAATTGGAGAAAAAAGGGAAATAAGAGAAAAAAGACAAAAATAGTGTAATATGTCTAAAAATAGATTCATCGTGATGAAACCAAGTCCATTGGTGAAACGCATTGGAAGGACATACTGCTGAGCTGATAAAGTGAGGAACTAACGAGCGCACAGAGGAGAGGTTACAAAGGAGTTCTGGAATGCAAATTACACGTGCAATGCAGAGAGCGGAAGTCCGTACCTGGATGGAGATGGCAGGCAAGAAAGCAGTGAGAGCTCTCACTGTTTGTTAGAGAAGCGGCGAACAGCTGATCCTCCAGAGCAGCACAAAAACAAGAGGTTAGAGGGACACTATTCCTCCTGGAAAGGCTTTGCCATTTATAAACATAAAAAAGAGTTTGTCTGTGAGTGAAATCATTGTTA
Source organism: Ascaphus truei (assembly GCF_040206685.1). Classification (NCBI taxonomy): domain Eukaryota; kingdom Metazoa; phylum Chordata; class Amphibia; order Anura; family Ascaphidae; genus Ascaphus; species Ascaphus truei. Next base: position 82,565,835 of record NC_134486.1, read on the forward strand.
GCTGCTATTCTAATTTATTTTTAGACATATTACACTATTTTTGTCTTTTTATCTCTCCCCACCACTTTTTTTTATCCAATTCATGTTGTATATGTAACAAGTGCTCACCACAAACAGGATGAGACCGCAGGGCTGAGGTGGGGATATTTCAATACACCGACCAACAACCAGGCAACCGCGTACGGATTGCAGAGTCGTAGTCATGTAGCTGGGTCAGGGTAGAAGAGGTCAGAATAGTCGTGATATTCGCCATGGTCAAGGATTGGAGAAGACGGGTGGTCATTGTGCGTAGCCGGGGTGGGTCCAGGTGTAGGGAGGTCAGAATGGTCGTTGTGCGTAGCCGAGGTCCGTGGTCAGAGAAGGTAGAGGTTTGGTACAAGCTTTCAAAAAGTACAAGAGATCAAGGCAGAATGCAAAGGCAGTAGCACGGCAGCAAGATGCTTGAGGCAAGCACTAGAAACATAAACACAAGTTTATGCTCAGCCAATTTGCCTAGGGGCTGGCTGAGCATATAAAGCACAGATAGCCAATGGGAAGGCTGCAGGCAGTGAGTCATCATAGGTAGACTGTGTACTAATAGGCAGGAGCGGAGTGTAACGCAGCTGTGGTAATTAATGTTATCAGCATTAATCCCTCGATTGTTTCTGGTCATGCGATGCCGACGTGTATTGGAGACATTAGCGTCCTCTGTTGCATCACGGGAAACGGCAGGGTGGCGGAGCCTATGTCCGGTGCTCGCAGGAATACTGCGGCGCTCGCGCGCAGTGCACACACAAGGGGCATCACCCAATGCATCACAGGGGCTGAGCCGAGGTCCAATCCTCACAGTATGTTTTTACAGTGTCTGTTATTGTTATATCTGTCTGAATGTGCCCTAGATGATAGCATAGTTTACTACTGAAAAACACATTTGAACCTGTCTAAACAATTGTGAATAAGGAAAATACTTTTGAATTATGCAAATCTCCAACTAATTTATCTATACAAAGGCCAGGAAAATCAAATATTGCCTTTCCTCCAATATTGAACCATTTAGTTATGTATATAAATTGAGTCGGGACGAGAGAAAGGGCATGTGTGTGAGAGAGAATGGTGACGAGTATGTATATATGTATATCTATATTTATATACTGTAACACCCAGAGTGTCTTCAGTGCTTTGCAAAAGAGATAATACAGTACAGGGAATTATTATACAATAAATGCAACAAACAAAATCAGAAAATTGGAAAGGAAATCCCTGCCCCAGAGAGTTTACAATCTAAATGGTATGTTGGGAAATTTACAGAGACAGCAGGTGAGGGAATAAGGTCAAATCAATTGCAGTACACACAATGGCTGGTAGGAGTGACTGTGGGTGGGGCAGTGGCCATGAGACTAGGCTATTGAAATGCTTAATCTAAGAGGTGAGTTTGAAGGTTTGATTTAAAGGTGGGGAGAGAAGGTGCTTGGCATAGACTGAGTGTGAGGTCGTACTGTACCATAGGTAAGGGGCAATATGGGAAAAAGGTTTAAGGCGAGAATGAGCAGTAGAGATGAAAGTGGTGGAAAGGAGACAGCTATGGGTACAGTACAGGAGACGAGCAGGGGCATAATGAAAGATCAAAGCTGATATATATGGGGAGCAGATGAGTGGATGCCTTGAAGGCAAGGAGAACTTTGTAGGTGATCCGAAACTTGATGGGAAACCATGAGAGGGATTTAAGGAGGAGATGAGCAGAGACAGTTTTGGGAGAAAGTGAAATTATTCTAGCAGCAGAAGTTTTGGTATATTACAGAGTAGAAAGATGTGAGGCAGGGAGGAGGCCTGTTACTGTAGTAGTATTTTACAATAATCCAGACGGTAGAGGATAAGGGCATGCATTAGAGTTTTATCAACAGATTAACAGAGGAAATGGGAGATCTTGGCAGTGCTACGAAGGAAGAAACAACACAATTTAGCCATGCCGGGAATGTGAAGGGAGAAGGAAAGGGAGGAGTCAAATGTCACTCCTTGGCAACGTGCTTTGGCGACGGGATAGATGGCAGTATCATTAATTGTGATGGGAAAGGGTGATATTAGGCTAGGGTTGGGGGGGGAAGTATGAGGAGATCAGTTTTAGACATATTAAGTTTAAGGCGGCAGAGCACTATCAATGAGGAATTAGCCAGGAGTCTGAGTGAACAGTTGAATGTGAAAGAGGTGAAATGGATGTGCATGAAATTTCTTTCCAAATGGAGGAATAAACCAGGCATTAATGCAGATGTAATCGCTGCTATGAATCGCTAGTTTTGTCACTGCTTTGAATCTCTGCAATATTTACAGCTTTACTTGCATATGCTAATTACCTATTTTTCTGCCTGAAAAACATGAATAAGTAATTTTTATTGAATTAGACGAAAAGTGTAAACATTCATTGGGGGAAGAAGTGTGAATGTTTTTCCCAATGCTGAAGTTACTTTATCTGAATATATTAAACAGAGCCCCAAGTTTCAAATTGCAGTAGCATTCTTTCTTTGTTTAGGCATGAGAATCTTAAGTCAATAAATATGCATCATCTCATTCGTGTTGCTTGTTAGTATTCTTTACAGAGTAAGACTTTTACAGGCCCTAATCTATGCCAATATATATATACAGTATATATATATATATATATATAAAAGAAAAGAAAAGAAAACAGGCGCACACCTAGTGCATTATCGTTATAACAAATGTTTATAGATCAATAAAATCAATCAAATGCCCACTCACAAAGGTACAACATTTGAAAGCAGATATGAGATAGGCTCTCATGTGCCAACACCGCCGTCCGATTTCAGCAATGGCGTCCTCTCGTGTCTTTACTCCGTGTAGCCGAATGGCCGGAAGAGACGTCCCTCCAACTTGGCGCCCAGCACAGGAAGTCCCTCCAGGAATCAGCAACTCCGGATTCTCAGTGCTGGCAGTGATGTACTGGGGGAATAGGATCCAACGTCTCTCATAGAGCATGTAGCGTCTCTCATACAGCAATTGCAGAGTTCGTGAGCAAATGACAGCTTCTGTCTAACCACGCCCTACGCGTTTCGTCATCTATGATGACTTCATATATATATATATACTCTACATATCAAATAGCTAAAACATTTGTAGAACCGGGACAGATTACACAAGAAATCAATGTTTTGCAGAGACAGTACTAGGTGGGCTTCTGTAAAATGCAATCTTGTATATTTTATTTAGCACATGTAACCCCACCCTCTCGGAGGTACGTGTTGTGGCTACTAGGTGTTGTGGTGCGACGTAACTGTGAGGGTCCAGGAGAGCTGAGATGTCTGCGTTGTAGTGGAGACCAGTACAGGCTTTGGATGTCATCTGAGATTCCTCGTGTGTTCAGTGCCTCCAGTTGTGGTGAGCTCCAAAGTCAGCTCCCACCAAAACACAGATCTCTCCCCCCCCCCTGTTCAAATGGAGTGAACACTGAAGGAGGAGGAGTATATCAAAGCAAAAGGGTTTATGGTTGTGGCAGTCACTGCGGTGCATGATGGACAGAGGATCCCAGGCCTCTGGATGGTGCGTGCTCACTGAGTCTGGAGCTTAAGATCTTTCATGGCCAGTCAGCCATGAGGGCTGACTGGCCTCTCCCACTCCAAGTTGGAAGGAGAGGGCACTCACATCCACTCCTTAGGAAAGAGTGAAACAGACTGAATAACCAAGTTGTGTAATGAGTATTGTGGTGCTCAGACAATCAGATATTGCTCTACAGTCAACTTGTTGATTGGATCTATCAGTGTCCAGATGCTAATAGGATGTCCAATCTTATAATAGGTACTGAAAAGGTCTGAGAGGGGTATGTGCCTAGTGGTGTCCACCTGACAACCACAAATATTGACATAAATAAACACCCGATCATAAAACAATATATACAGCCACTTCCAGTTAAAGACAGGATATATTTCAAGGCACTATGAACCTTGATAAATTGCTCCGGCATGAAACGCGTAGGTGCGTTCATGTAGTCCTTCTGCTGCTGAAGCCTGCAATAAACTGATCTGTTAATTTGGAGTTTGCCCTGGATTTTTTCATTCTCTACCAAGTTTGAGCGCTGTTTGGCTGTGCTCTGCTACACACTACAACTTTGGATGACAAAACAATTTGCACTTCCTCCTTGAGAACCAGAAGGGAAGGGCACAGGATCTGTACCATGATAGGCTACACACAGATTCCTATGTCACCACCACTTCAGTCACTCAGGGAGTCAGAATGAGGGGGGTCAAAAGCCCACAGGATTGCCTGCCACAGTCTGTAGCTATCAGGGCTTACATGACAGGAGGCGGAGAGGCAACCTGGACCAGCCCTGTTAGATTTATTTAAAAGAAAACATAGTTTTCAAGATTGTGGGAAGCTTGTTATATTACTGTATATGCATTTATTCCCGACCTACTGTATACTGTATTTGCATTTGTATTGATATGTAAAAAATGGGATAGTTCCAGATAAACAAGAACATTTGGTACATTTAAATATATTTGCCCCTTTATGTAAAAGTTGGGAAAAGCAAGAGTATATATATATATATATATATATATATATATATATATATATATATATATATATATATATATATATATATACACATATATATATATGTATATATATGCTTGTCCCATAGAGATTCAATATTCCAAACTCACCAGTTATGAAACTGGCAAAAAGAGACAGCACACTACGTAATCCAAAAGTATATGTATTAAAACAAACCAGCACCGTAACTGTTTGTTGCGGTGCTGGAATGTTTTAATACATATACTTTTGGATTACGTAGTGTGCTGTCTCTTTTTGCCAGTTTCATACCTGGTGAGTTTGGAATATATATACAAACATATCAATGTGTCTGTTTAATTGTAGATGTGTTATTTCCATTGACCATAGTCCACTGTGAAAGGAAATTCTACAGATGACTTACTCTGGGTTACTCTTCATATATGCTCTAACCCAACTATATATTTATGATGCGTAATCCAAGTTGAATCAATTGGCAGGAATTGGAGAACAAGAATTAAAAGAGGAAATCAAGACAAAGAAACGGCACAAGTTATAGTAAAAAAAAAAAAATCTTCTATGCTGTAATTACATAGTCACTGAAGAAATAAAAGCTTGTAAAATCAATTTCATAAGAAAATCAATGGTTTAAACAATTTGAGGAGCTCTCATAATTTTAAATGTTCCTACAAGGAACAGATGCAGAGCTCTGATCACCTTCAAAGTGAAGTGCTCCAATAATTTTAAATTGTACTGAAATGAGAAGACTCAAACCCCACATTCACTTTTAAATGGAAGCAATCTTGAATATTTGAAGCTCTCCAATAATTGTAACTATCTCCTTTCTCTCAATTTCTGCCAATTTCTCTAATGACACAGTCATGCAGTATCTCGTGGTTCTTCTTTTAATTTATTTTTTTGCCATTCTATCTTTTCTTGCTGAGCCCCTTTAAAATTAGGATTATTATTATAGATGTAAATGCTTTTTACCATTTGCTTGTAACTCAATCATATGAAAAATGTTATTTGAAAGTCTTTTTTTACCAACAAGGTATACAGTAATTTAATGAATATAGATGTTATCAATTTTTAAACTACAGCTGTGCAAGGAGTCTGGTTTCGCATTGAATTGCAATTCTATCCAGAAGCGCTGCACAAATTATACAATTTAAATAGCAAGAACCTCTTCAAATTAGAAAAGCAAATTGTTACATATCATAACTAGGTGCTTTTCTCTCTAATGACAGTCACTTGGATGATTCATGGTGTACATTATTTTATATCAAAGTACAATGAAACAGACATTACCAAAGATAATCTGCATAATGTCTGGGAAGGGATCTGAACCCTCAGTGCAACAATGAATGCGGTATTTAAAATGCAAAACCCAAAGACATTATTATGTTTTTGATTTCTTACGCCACGGCTTCTCCTGATCTGTTTTATGACTAGCACAGCACAAAGAGTGCGTTATGCATGTGTGCTGCTATGATAAAAGAGGGAGAAATGAAATAAAATTGTTTTTTCACAGATATTGTTATCCAAGGGATTATAATATAAAATGGTGGGAGGATATGAAAAACAATAGATGTCTAAAGACAAATACTGTATAGAGATTTTAATTGTATTGATAAATTATTTATTACTCATATCATTAATGTAATGTAAACAGTGCAATACAATACATTATGTTTCTCTTTCTTCTTTACAGTTTTATTAGGAAGGCGGCTTATTGAAGGCAACACAAATGAGTCTCCCTGCTCTCTATCTTTCACAAAAATGAATGTGCCATATTTGAATCACACTTATGTGCCTGTTTGTTTGTGTAACTTTATATTAGACAGTTGGTTCGACATACTGTAACAGCAAGAGAAATAGTTTCTCATGCCAAAATAAGATATCCAACAGTACACTAAATACAGTATGTTGATATTGCTGCATTGAGAAAGACATATCCAAAGCTTCGAAGGCTGTTGTTGAAATAATATACATTTTAAAAGGAGTTAAGATCTTCTTTATTGTGCAGAAGTTAACTTTAAACAAGTGACATTCACAATCTGTGGCTCTTAGGCAGAAAGGAGCTTGTGTTGTTTCTGTACTTTTACATTGTGGGTTACTCCAACACTCTTTGATTTCTATTTTTGTTCCAATGCAGCATTTTTTTTCCCAGGAGTCTTTTTTCAGTCTTCAATGCATGCAATATAATAATACAAAAGTGGAATAAATACCTGGCGCATACAAATGGTGATAATATTAACAATACATAATAGTAATATTAATAAAGTGGAATAAAATAAATACAATAATGTAAAGGATATATCAGTGAAGTGAAGTCTTTTTCAAAGTCTATGAGTGAAATGGACTCTGTCCTTGACTTGGGTAGAATAAAGTCACTCTTTAGTCACTCTCCTGCAGCAAGTTATATTCCTATTGATTGAGACAAGAACAGAGACACCACATTGCGCAGTATTGACTTAACAGCAAATGAAGTTCTCCCTTGTATGCCTCTAAATGAAATGCCCACTTACTAGATATAAAGTGGGTCTCATGCAGTTGAGAGAATCTGTATCCTTGTTTCTTCAAATCCAGACGTTCACAGGTTAACCCGAACCCCACGTGTTGATTCTGTCTCTCCTGGATCCTTGAAGAAACTCCGTCTCTGGAAAGTGCTTTCTCCTTCTGTGCTGCTCTCCTGTATGTGCCTCCAGCATAGGGGTATACAAAAGACAGAGGATTGCGCAATACAGTAAAAAAACTTTAATGACGCATCCTAGCTAGCTGCAGAAATATACTCACAAGTTCCGTGAGTTTAAAAACAATTCAAACGCCCGACCCGGCTGTCCCACAGCACACCCCAGTCTCTGTCAGCTCCTGCCTCTGGTCGCGTGTGTTTCGCGCTATCCAGACCTGCGCGTACTGACGTCACTGTTCAGTGAACTGACCGGAGAGTGGATGAGAGTCCTGATTGACGTTCACTTTAGGCTCCTCCCTACGCGTTTCGTGATGGGGAACGTCACTTCGTCAGGGGATTGTTAATGAGTGACTTTATTCTACCCAAGTCAAGGACAGAGTCCATTTCACTCATAGACTTTGAAAAAGACTTCACTTCACTGATATATCCTGTACATTATTGTATTTATTTTATTCCACTTTATTAATATTACTATTATGTATTGTTAATATTATCACCATTTGTATGCGCCAGGTATTTATTCCACTTTTGTATTATTATATTGTTTTTAGGGTTCACTTGAGATTGCACCCTTAGTAGAATCACCAGGCAGCTTCAGCACACGTTTATATGCACTGCACATATACACATTTGGTCTAGCGCTAATTTAAGTTATTTTTGTTAACACTTCAATGCATGCAATGCATCACAAAAGCAACATACAATACTAAGATTGATGTATGTTATATTAAGGTAACACTATCTGTTACCATAGTGCTTTCATTAAAGGCTATGCTACACATGTAATTTTACAGTATGTAACAAAATGTACCATTATATATATATATATATATACATCATACAGTATATGCAATAAATCAGTTTCAGTACTTTTTGCCCCTTTTTATACTTGTCTTTCTAACCGGCCTCTGATGGTAAATATTTGACAGGAGTGTACCTTGTGGGCCAGTTTGAACGTCTTTGGAGATGCACAAATGAATAGTGTTTTCCAGCCCATCATCACGCAGAGCAGCAACATTATTAACCTTTATAATAAAAATATTTTGTGATGCTAAAGTACTATTATATAATAATATATTTACTCACTGGAAACTTCTGTAGGAAGTAAATATGCATCTTTTTTTTAAGATCTCACTAACAAAAGCATTTGTCATTTTTTTTCTGAGAACAGTATTGCTTTAAGAAAACGTGTAAACCTTGAGAAATTACTCTCAGTCTAACGAGTTCTTTTCCACTGACTACAGACATCATTAGGGGATGGCTATAGCCTGGGGCTGTGCATGAACTTTTTCCTCTAACTGTACACTTTATGTATAATTTAGCTTTCGTGCCTAAATTATTCAAGCAAATAGTGAATGAAAATAATGGCGTTCACGGAGACCTTACAGAGTATTAAAGTAAGACCTTTAATAACATTGATTTACGTTTTGAAGCTTTTTTTTTTTATCAATGATTTCAAATAGAATACACACATATTTGATCTCCGTAATGTGTGTCTTTTAAGGCGTGAGTGAGGTCAGGGGACAGGAATACCTCATTGGTCAATAAATATTTGTATGTATACTATTCCATTTGTAGGATACATTTGTCAAAAAATTGTTCATTTAAACTATTCTGTAAAATTCTGGTTATCTGTGTAACAAAACAAAATTATATGTATGTTGCCTGTTTTTGTTATTATTAAGGATATGCAGGTTTGCGGCTTCAAAATCCAAACTGGGCAAACTTTTGGGTTCCCAAATGGAAGAAATCGTAAACTTATGCAAAAATGTAAATATTTATTTTCAAATAAACTTGCTGAACCTTTGGGTTTGTAAACTGAAATTTCACTATATTATGAACAAATGTTAGAATTTCCAAAAGGAAACATTAACCCATTATTATGTTCCCCCCCCCCCCCACCCATAATTCTTTACAAATACTAGACCAATCGAGATCCGGGTAACCCAAAACATAAAAGTTTTCAAATAAAACACCAGTGAAATTGCCCACTTTTAGTTATTATATCATTATCACCATCTTCATCCCTTGTTGACCCACTGCTGGATGGAGACCTCCACAAGGATCTCCGGGTACTACGGTTGCAAGCCTCTCTTTTCCACGTTACTCCAACAAATGTTCTGATTTCATCCTCCCATTTGTGGCCCAGATTCACAAAGCTCAGTTAAGTCAGGTCTTATAAAGTCATTTTATCAGAATTAGTAACGGACGTTATGTTCCCTGAGGTTAATGCAAATCCACAAAGCAAATTATATGCCAAAACAATAGGATATATGCTAATGCGAATCATTCAATTATACTTTGCATATCATATCAGTATATATCTCATGTATCTCAGGTGTGCTTCTTTTTTAGCGCAGGTGTCTCTCCATGTGTTGATTCAAGGTTTGTTTGATGGATGTATACAACTCTTGGAACGCTAGTAAAATAGGTCCTTCTCTCGTATCATTAAATCCCTGCGTTAACTATACTGGATCTCTGTGGAAAGGCGTTGTTACAGGGAACAACTCTTTTGCATATAATTAGCACAACAAGAATATAATTACTGGTGCTCCTATGCTCAGGGATGGTCTGTTGGTAATCCTGTAAACATAATAAGCAAAAGCAACACACGGCACTGTGAATTTTTCTAATCTATTTATTAAGCCAAAAACTGTGCAACGTTTTGACCATTATAGGTCTTTCTCAAGTGGTAAGTGCCTCCCATGTGATGATATCAAAGACATTTGTTTGACAGACACTCATTTATTGATACCATTCATTATTTTTCCTGTCTCTCCAGGTAAAACCAAGCATACATCTCTCAATACTTCTTTGAGTTGCCTAAAGCTTCTGAATTGTCTTTGGATTTTGGGTTCAAGTTTCACATCCAAATGTGAGCACAAGAAGGATACAAACACTTTCCTTTTGAGGCACAATGGAAGGTTTCCTTGTCTTGTTTCTTCCAAATGCGCTCCATCCATCTTCATTCTCTGATTTAATTCAAAATATTCCCATTATGGATACTTGCTGACCAAGGTAGACATAGTCTTTGACCTCCTATTTCTATTCCATTTATTTCCATTTGTCTAGAATAGACACATTTGTTGAACATCACTTGGGGCTCACTTACATTCATTCAGAAGTCGACCTTCTTACTTTAGCTAGTTCTCTGATTTGTTGCTTAAAGTCTTCTGGACTTGTGACAAAAATATCATTACTCTTTCTACATCTACAGTACTTCAGGTCTTATATCATCTATCTACAATATACTTATTCGCATCTATAGTAACATACAACCTGCTGTAGGGGAGAAACAGAACAAGAGGAAGCGCTAATTTCTATAGAGATAGGGCTAGCAGCCTATGATATAACTCTGACCCCCATGTTAGACTGATAGAATGGAGAATATGTTATATCCCTGGTGCTCAGCACTCAAACAAACTGTGTAAAGGATATATGCAACCAGTTGGAATGGTTGTGGCAACTCCACTTGGGTGCTCCACGTGCAGACGATCAATCATGAAAATAAAATAAATGAAAAAAACATAGCGTGATACTGTAGGTAATCAAGCTGCAGGGACAAACACATAGACAGACAAACAATACACACAAATGCTGAGAACAAACAGATGACTGAGATTAATAAAAAGTACATTTAATAAAACACATTGATAAACACAAATTAAAAAACACAAATTAATGAATAAAGAAATTATTAGAATGAAAAGGTCCCATATGCACTCTGACTGTGGTTAAAATACCTGCTTACCAGAAGCAAGAAGGTATCAGGCAAGGGATAATTTCGAGAGTATCCCCTCTCACAATCGCCAGTCAGCTCCCAAACGATTTCATGCTGCAGATCAGCCATTGCCACCGGGGGGGGTGCCTGGTAAGCAGGTATTTTAACCACAGTATATATATCCCTGTTTCCCCCTTTTTCTGGGAGATTTTACAGTCTACGTTATTTGTGTGGTGCACTACCTGTTGAGATCTTGAGCTGTCTGCATTGTTGTTGAGACCAGAGACACGCTTTTGTGTTCTATTGCTGTAGTTCTTCTTGGGTACTCAGAACCTCCAGTTGTACTGGGCTCCAGGGTGCTCCAGATATCAGCCCCCACCATGGCATCCTTCTCCCCCCGAATCCAATGACTGACACTCAGACAGGGGAATATAGTAGAACTAGGAGTCTTTATTAGCAGCCACTGCAACTCTTCCAACAGTGCTGCACAGTCTTTGAAGTCCCAGACTTCTAGAGGGTGCCTACCCCGATAATAGGGGCACTGAGTCTTAATGTTCCTCAGGCCTACGCCTGGAGTGGTCCAGCTCATCCTCGCAATGGGAGAGACTGAGAGCATGCTCTCTCCTTTCTCTCCAGAGCAAGACTGAAGACTAAATTTGGATACTCCCGTTAGAAAAAAGCCGAGATAAGGTTACGGCTACGCCAAGTGGTATTGGCATTTTTCTACCTCATGGTTTGAGATGGTTTCAGATTCTTTCTGAATACCGTGATAACACAAATGACAAACCGTTCAGTGGGAACATGCCACATCGTTTGATCTGGAAGCAAAGTTATCAAACCTACTAAAATAGGCCCCTAGGTGTTTTAAATATTTTATATAGATAGATATTGATACATACTGTATACATCATTCTGCTATGTATGTTTAGTTATTGTATTTATATTGTTTAATTATTCAAAAACTAATAAAAAGATTTTTTTTTTAAATTCTAATGCAAAGTAAATAACAATGGCGCCTGCAATTATAAAGTATACATAATCATAATAACTTACCCAATACTATTCGCTAGAGAGGAAAAGGATCCTATTAAATATTTCAAAAATGACAAAGGAAGAAGAAAATCCTAATTATGTATAATTAATCTATACATCAACTGGACATGACACAAGTTTGTATAATAGGGACCAGAGATCGCTTTTAGGAAGGCACCCAGAATGATATTGGATTATCCTAATCTATAATAATATGGTACGAAAAAAATATGTCAGCAAACATTATACGCCAAACACCACAATCATAATCCAAATATATAATAATTATGAGAAAAGAAAAAGAATGAAAACAATTGTAGGGTTAAAGAATTGCAAAGCATGTAAGAATATTTCCACAGTGGACACTATATCTGCACCCCACAAAACAACCAGTTCAGAATCCAAGGAACATACAGTACATGTGCTAGTCCTCGAATGTAGTTTATTCCATGCAGAAAATGTCCCAGTACTGGATATGTGGGTGAAACCAAGCAAACATTGGGCAAGAGAATGGATGCACACAGATACATCAAACAACAATAACAGGGAGACAAACCAAAAGTAGAACATTTCTCACAACCCGGTCACTCCATCTCTGACATTTCTGTACTGATCATGAAGGGACAATTCAGAAACACACCAGAAAGAAGAATTTGGGAACTGAAATGAATACACCCTTTTTGGATTCCAAAAATAATAGTTTGAACCAAGATCTGAGTTTTATGATAAACTACAACAATTATTTCAAAGTGTGTGGCGAGTGCTGAATCTTAGTTATAAAGTGTATGAAAAGAATGAAAAATTATTATCACTGAATAAGTGATATAATGATAGTAATAAAAAGTGTATATATATTACATTAAATGTGAGTATCATAAGTTTCTTTATGTGTGAATCTCATTTAAAAGCCCATAGACACTTTAACTGGTATATATAAAAAATAAACCGTATGGCAAGCGTCTGGAAGTTGGCAATCCTGTTCCTGTGGTCTCCAGCAAAATCAGCTGTGTCAACTGCGTTCCTGTTCAACACAGCATGTCTCCGGAAAGGGAATAAAGAAAGAAGCAAATGGTGCAGATCATTTTGATTTATATCAAAGAAGTAAAAAAAAAAAACACTCACTATCAAAATTCTTTACAGCTTTTTGTAGATATAGTGGTCAGGGAGCTTCAGAGACCCAGAAATGCCCTGCAGGGAAACTGATCTCACCACAGACACACTGCAGGCGCATCTGTGGATCGCCCATGTAAACATCTGGTCTTGTGATATCATGGCTTCAGTCTCCTCTCCTCTCTCCCCAATCTGCAGTTCCGCTTGTGACTTTACGGTTCTCGCATGTTGCTTCCTCAGGAGAAATACAGCTTACACCCTGCTCAGGGCATCAGACAGATTTCCCGGGGTCCAGGACTATAGTTACAACCCCCCCCCCCCTCTTGTTGGCGGTCTTGCGAGCCACCCCATTTCGCACCTCATGAGCCCCCTTCTCTATTTCCCCCCCTCTTTTCATGTATTTTTCTCCCCCTTCTCACTCTTACCCACTCTCCCTCACTCACTCCCCCCTCTCTTACACCCCCTCCCTCCTCTCACTCTCCCCCATCAATCATTAAGCGCTATGTACATTAATGGCGCTATATAAATAAAGACATACAATACAATACAATACAATCATTTACCCCATTTTAGCTCAATCCCCCTCCTCACACTCACTCACCCCCCCTGGCCACACACACAATCCCCCCCACAATAATTACCCCTCCACAAAATACATACCAAAAAAACCTATCCCCCAAATACATACAAAACCCTAATTACAAACCCCTCACCCTCCACATACAAAAATCCTTCCCACCCCAGAAATACATACAAAAAAAGTCCACCCCCAAATACATACAAAAAAATATCCCCCAAATACATACAACCCCTCCAAATACATACAACCCACCAATACATTAAAAAAAACACCCCCCCAAATACATACAACCCCAAATACATACAAAAAAACACCCCCCAAATACAAAAACCTTCACAATCCCAAATATATAATTTTCAAGTTCGAATTAGCACTAGGCCTTTTTGTCTTTTGTTCTATGCATGTACTGCTGCGGCACAGTTTATTCGAGCATTTGCCCGTTCTGTGCCGCAGCAGTAGCCTGGCGCGCGCCCGAGAGTGACGGGCGCGCGCCGAAGCAGCGGAAGAGCGCCCTCCGATCGGGGCGCTCTCCCTACCGCTGCCGGGTCCGCCGGGTCCCCCGGAACCCCCTGCCGCTGTCCCGCGATCGCGGGACACCAGGGCTCCCTCGGGGAGCCCCTGGACGCGCGTGCAGGGGGCGCACGCTCCCGAAGACGCGTGACCGCGCGTCTATGACGCGCGGCACGCCGAGGGGCGGCCACTAGCAAGCCGGGAAATCTCCCGGCTTGCGGATCTGGCCGCAGTGTAATAAACTGTGTCGCCAGTGTAATTGGCATACAGTATCTGAGATCTTTCTTAATATGACCTATAGCCATAACATATATTGTCTATAAAAATAATTTCAAGCACATTTACATATCAAATTATTGCGTACTCTAATGAATGCCATATGTAACCTTTTGTTATGACACAATAACAGCAGCAGCATGGGGGATAGAGATTCTTTTATTCAAACATATCCACAAAGTCTTAAACAAATTATATTTCTGATGATACAGCTATCTATATGTAATGGTGTGTCCCCCCCAATCGCATATTGGGGCCATTAATGTGTATTTGTGGTGCATACCTGCTGGTAACAAGAGGGCTGAGTCGTCCTCGGTAAACTTGGGACACAGGAACAGGCTTCTGGGGTCCATACCCCATGTAAAACTTAGCAGTGCAGCGCCTCCATCAGCAGTAGGCTCCAGGGATATGGAGGCGATCTCCCATGGTAGAACTGTAACTCTCCCCCCAATTAGATCACACACCAGGCAGGAGGTATATTACATAACAGGAACAGGTTTATTACTTCTCTTATTACAGTAATACAGGTACTCAGCTGTCACCTGCCGGATCACATCCTCTTCTCTCAGATATAACTGGAGATAGTCCCTGGACAGTCACGACGGGCCTAGGGCACCCGCAGCCATCCTAGTTCTTCTCCCTAGCAAAGGCAGAGGTATAGTCACTCTACTCCTCCCCGGAGGGAAGAGCACATGGAAGGCCCCAATCGCAGGCTCCCAGTCATGACCTGCCTTCCTCATGGGGAAGGACAACCAACCCAACTTTAGGGCAGTCCTGCCCTTAAGTATAGTTAGAGGGCGGGCATCCCGTTGGCCCAGCCACAACAGGATATGCCACCCCCTGCTGTCACTCAAATGCAGCACCAAAGGATGAAGGGGGAAACCCCCATGATAACTACTGGCAAACCTGTGAACACCAGGGTTTACTGCCAGCCCATTGGGTAGATTTAGTAGCCAGGGGGTACCCCGCTACATATACATGCTGCCCCCTGGCTGTGTTCCTCTCTGGTGGGTACTGCTGGAAAAGAGCCAATGATGTAGTCCATCTGCTGCTGCTCTACAACTCCCAGAAACCCCTGATGCTAACATGGGTGTCACATGACAGAACTGCCAATGATGGCATAGGAGTGCAAAGGTTAAGAGGGGAGTGAACCATAAAAAGCTTGAGACACAGGGGAGAGCATAAGGAGATGGGAAAGCTATTGAGACCCTAGAGAGAACAGACCCATCTCAGAAATCTGCTGCAGCCCCTGTCTCAGTGAGCTGCCCAAGCCTGGGTGATCTCGGGGCCAACCGCTGGGGACTAGGAGCCAGGCTGCGATCTGCCCGAGTAAGCAGACGCTAGCTAAAGGGTGTCTTGGTGGTAAATCGAAGCCAAGCAAAGCACCTCGCAGGAAGCTGCCAGAAACACATGCACCAACAGAGTGGATTCTCACTGGAAGCCAACTAAAGGGGTACCAAAGAATTTAAAAAGTACAGGCCTGTCACACAAATACTATTTAAGAGCTCCAATGGTGAACTGGTGCTATCCCTCAGTCCTTGATACCCAGGATTGGGTGGCCTAAACAACAGACACTTAACATATGCGCAGCGTTTATTGGGAAGTGTGTTGTTATTATGGTGTGTTGATGCATGTAGCTATCCTTTCTGTTAAGGATCATCAGAAACAAGAGTGTCTAGTTACTTATGTTATAAATACTCTTATACTATCCACATTACTGTAGTTTGCTTCACTTTGTTTGACCTACAGCCAAGTTGGCGTAAAATAGACAGAATGGAATTCAGGCCCCCGCCTCAGCCGTAGGTGTTAGTCTGAGGTAAATAAGAGAGGGGTTACACATATTATTAGGAGAAAGATTCATTGTAGTGCACATGTAGGTTAAATCATTAATTTGTGAATTGTGCAGTTTAGAAAATTGATCTATATACAGTATGCGCTCCATAAGTCTTGCTTGCATGAAACATAAGATGCATTTGTATTGCAAATGCACTGGTGAGCTATTCATGATAAAGACATGTCCCTGGCAGGGTTTAGGAAAACCCAATTCATTTTTTTATTCAAATTCCTCATTGAATAAAGTAGGTAACACCCTCTGCTGAGAGGGTGCAGAATTATTTATGTGAAAGCTGCCTAGCAAGCATATGCTTTTATTAGGGGTCTTATAGTTAACAAAGGCATTACTAAATATTCTGAGATGATAATGTGTACATTTTGTCATTTTATTACCCTTCTTTGAAATAATTAAAACAATAAGATATACGGTATACAGTAAACATGTACAAATCCTGTAAGGATGTATGTGTAACCTATCACAGATAGCATGCTTCCATATGTCCGTCCGAAGTCTCTAAAACATGATGTCAGGAAATCAAACAGAGCACAAGTCATCAAAAACAGCGATTACAAATGTTTTTCTTTTGTCCATCACAGTAATACCATATGTTTAATCCTATGGTTCTAAGATGCCGCTAATACAAAAGAAAATACAAAGTAATACAGACAGAATTAAGGTACAGAAAAGACAGTACAAATTCATTGTGATATTGCTTTTTAGTACCTGCATAGTCTGCCATTATCTATTATTAAATTCATGTATTATTGAGGCTAAATCTTCCTTGCCTCGTTAGAAATGTTGAAGATTTCTTGTCTTAAATGAAAGTAGTGCCTCCTTATTTGAATAAAGCTGCATTACTGACTGTCTAGTATGATCATCAGAAAAGTGCATTAGGTACAAATAAAAAAAAATGATCAAACACGACTTGTCAGGCAGTTCCTCGTCTGCATTTCAGGAGTGCGGATTTCCTACTATAACTTAAAAAGACAACAGCAAATGAAGATGACAACATGAGAGTAAAGCCATTTACTGAAATAGGTTCCACCTGTGTGCATTTGAGCTCATTTACATGGCCTCAGAAAAAATAAAGTTGTGCAGCAATTAGTCTGTTCTAGATTATGCAACTGATACTACTCCAGAGAGTAGAAGTGTTACAATGGTTTCAGAAGACAAATCCACTAGCCCAGAGGAGCGCAAACTTTTCCTGCTGCACCCCCTGTCTGCCTGCTCCAGAGCTCGCGCCCCCTCTCCTACCTGGCAGCTGTGTCAAATGACTCTCCGGGGTCACGTGACGTCAGGTCACATGACCCGCTGCGTCATTTGACGCCTGTGACATCACGTCACATGACCCCGCGGCCTCACGTTATCCCCAGGCATTTAATTTATATGCCTGGGGGAAGAGCATGGGACCTCTGCAACCGCCTGCCCCCTTCCACCCCCAGACAAATCTTCCACCCCCCTTGGAGGGCGCACCCCCCAGTTTGCACACTCCTGTACTAGCCTATGCAAACATTTTTAATTACAATACCTGGAAAAATGTATTGCATATTTAAAAACTTCTGCTGTAAACTCTGGCCGATACACTGCACTGGAATCAGATGTCTTGAAATAGAACACTTGTTTTTTTTGCATAAAATGTTAAATTAGTTGACACTGCAACAATTCCATAAAATCCAGTGATCATATTTACTATACATTTTTCCCATTGAGGGAATGTAATATTTCCCCTGCAGCATCTTTCTAGTGGCACCTATGGCTTTTACTACCAGTTTCACCCAAATGATAATATGATTTATCATGCATGTCATGCTGATGACAAAGTGGGCGGGGGTATTCAAAACTGTGTGTCATCATTCGTGTATTGACTGATCCGCCAAGCACCGCAATCACTGCTCCAAAACTCACAAAGACAGATGAATCAGCTCCCACCAATGAATGCCACAGTGTCAGGACGAGCTCACCACAAACGAGGTGGGACCGCGGTGCTGAGGTGGGATAGGATATAACGCCACCCACAGCCGCAAGGGGTTAGAGTCCGGGGTTAGAGAGAGAGATGTAATCGTTTACCGGGTTCGGGGTGCCAGAGGTGCGGAGAGACGTATTGCCGTATGCCAAGTTTGGGATGCCAGAGATGCGGAGAGACGTATTGCCGTATGCCAAGTTCGTGATACCAGAGGTGCGGATAGTCGTAGAGGAAGCCGGTTCGGTACACGAGGAAGACTGCAAAACAAGACAGGACAGACAGGACTAGGGAGGCAGAGAGTGATGAGAACAACTGGTTCTATGCTCAGCCGATGAGTCAGTGAACCTGCCAGGTATATACCCTACCAACACACTTTATTGCAGCACGGCTAGCACCGCAAGCCGGGGGATGCCCCGGCGTGCTAGCCGCACTCCCTCAGCGTGCCGCGCATCACCGAGGGAGCCCTGGTGTCCCGCGATGTGGGGGACGGCGGCAGGGGGTTCCGGGGGACCCGGCGGACCCGGCAGCGGGAGGGAGAGCGCCCCGATCGGAGGGCGCTCTTCCGCTGCTTCGGCGTGCGCCCGGCACCCTCCGGCGCGCGCCAGGTTACTGCTGTGGCCGAGAACGGGCAAATGCTCGAATAAACTCGGCCGCAGCAGTATAGGTGACAGGATCCAATGGCAGCGTAGCCAGGTGGGGGTGTGTAGATGGGCCAGGCTGTGACAGGGATAGGTCCAGAAGGGCTCCTGGAGGAGGAGCTATAGAGCCCAGTAATAAGGCTGCATTTGATTACAGCAATGGAAATGGGTAATGTGCCTTTAAGAGGCTGGTGCACCTCCGTGTGGCCGCGATCCGTGTGGCTGCGCCTGCGGACGCATGAGCGGGCACGCGCCCAGACCCGAGAGCAGAAGAGGAGGACTGACGTGCACGCGCACAGAGGAAACGGAGCTCGGCATCCTGGAGGAGGGATCCATGTGAGGCGCGGGAAGCCCTGGCAGAGCTGCAGGTAAGTGGGGAGCACGCAGAGAGCGGCGTGACTCCCCGTTCGTTACAGTTGTCCCCCCTTTAGGGGCGACCTCTGGGCGTCCATGATATGGCTTGGAGGGATTCCTACGGTGGAAAGCCTGGACGAGTCGAGGAGCCTGGAGATCTCGGTGGGTAACCCACGAGCGTTCCTCAGGTCCGAACCCCCTCCAGTGGACCAGGTACTGTTCTCCTCCTCTGGAGATCCTAGAATTCAGGATAAACTGGACCTCGTACTCCTGTTGGCCTTGGATCAGCAGAGGGAGTGGAGGAGAAGTGGTCTTGGAAAAATGAGGACTCTGAAATGCTGGTTTTAGCAAGGATATATGAAAGACCGGAGGAATCCTCATAGAGGGTGGAAGGCGCTGGCGATAAGTCACAGGATTAATCCTCCTAACCACGGAAAAGGGACCGAGGAACTTGGGTGCCAGCTTCATAGTAGGAACCTTTAGTCGTATATATATGGATGAAAGCCATACCCTGTCTCCTGGAGCAAATTCTGGAACTTGGCGTCGGAGGCGATCTGCCTGGAGTTTCTGTCTCCCAGTAGCCACCTTTAAGTTCTCCTAAATCCTCCTCCATAAGTCTTTCAGCCGGGAGATACGCTTGTCAACTGCTGGTACTCCAGAGGATAGGGGGGAGAAGGGTAAGCGGGAAGGATGAAAACCAAAATTTATAAAGAAGGAAGATTCTTGAGTGGAGTCATTACGAAGGGAGTTGAGAGCAAACTCGGCCCAAGGAAGCAGATCCACCCAGTCATCCTGTGTATCGGTTATAAAACATCGAAGGTATTGTTCCAGGTTTTGGTTGGCCCTCTCCGTCTGCCCATTGGTCTGTGGGTGGTATCCAGAGGAGAATTGTAATGAAATGCCCAATTTTCGAGAAAAGGCTCGTCAAAATCTTGACATGAATTGAGACCCTCGGTCAGAAACGATGGTTGAGGGCACTCCATAGAGACGAAAGATTTCCTGGACGAAAACATCCGCAAGGCTGGAGGAATTCGGAAGACCCCTCAAGGGAGCAAGGTGCGTCTGTTTGTAAAAACGATCAATTACCACAAGAATAGTATTCATCCCTTTGGAGGTTGGGAGCTCTACGATAAAATCCATAGAAATATGGTTCCAAGGCCGGTCTGGGATGGGTAAAGGAAGGAGAAGACCTGCTGGTCTGACCCGGGGTACTTTGTTGCGAGCACATGTGCCACACGCTTTTACAAGGTCGCTAGACAAGGTCGTTAGTTTTCCGTATCCCTGGGTGTCCTGCCGATTTAGAGGAATAGCACCACTCGAGGACTCTCTTGCGATGTTGCGGTGCCGTGTAGAGTCTTCCCTCCGGAACCTTGAACCCCATAGGAGCCTGTAATTGCTCGGATCGAATCTTGTCCATGATATCAAAGGAGTTGGCAGACACAATACATTTAGAGGGAATTATCGTCTCTAGCTGCTCTTCAGACCTATCCTCTGCAAGGAACTGTCGAGACAGGGCATCCTCCTTCAGGTTTTTGGAGCCAGGAATGAAGGAGATGAGGTAATTGAACCGTGAGAAGAATAGTGCCCAGCGGGCTTGTCGAGCGCTCAATCTACGTGCCCCTTCTAAGTAGAGGAGATTCTTATGGTCTGTGAGGATGGTTATGGGTGTCTCCGTGCCTTCTAAGAGGTGTCTCCATTCCTCTAATGCCAACTTGATTGCCAAGAGCTCCCGGTTACCGACATCATAATTCCGTTCTGCGGAAGAAAATTTCTTCGTAAAGAAGGTACATGGGTGTAATCTGGCTAAGGGGGAAGTCCTTTGGGACAGAAAAGCGCCAGCCCCAATGTCAGAGGCATTCACTTCCAGAGTAAATGGAAGTTTAGGTTCTGGGTGGGTGAGGATAGGGGCAGACACGAAAGTCTTTTTGAGAAGATTAAATGCCCGCATGGCGGGTTCGGACCATGATGAGGGATCTGCACCTTTCTTGGTTAGAGCGGTGATGGGAGATACCGTGGTGGAAAAATTGCGAATAAAGCGACGGTAATAGTTTGCAAAACCTAGAAAGCGCTGCACGGCTTTGAGGGTGGTCGAACGGGGCCAGTCCAGAATGGCCTTTAGTTTCGCTGGATCCATATTGAAGCCGTAGTCAGAGATAATGTATCCCAGGAATGCTACGGACGTCAGATGGAACTGGCATTTCTCCAATTTCGCAAAGAGATGGTTTTCCCGGAGGCGTTACAGCACCTGTTGAACGTATTTGATGTGTTCTTGGGTGGATTTAGAAAAGATTAGGATGTCGTCTAAGTGAACGATAAGGAATTTGTTAAGAATGTCCTGGAAAATCTCGTTGACAAAGTCCTGAAAGACTGCTGGTGCGTTGCACAGACCAAACGGCATGACCAGGTATTCATAGTGGCCGTCATGGGTGTTAAAAGCAGTCTTCCACTCGTCCCCCTCACGTATCCTTACTAAATTGTAGGCGCCTCTTAGGTCCAGTTTAGAAAAAACAGAAGCTCCTTGAAGGCGGTCGAAGAGTTCCGATATCAAGGGTAGCCGGTAGCGTTTTTTGCGCGTGATGTTATTCAAACCCCGGTAATCGATGCATGGACGAAGAGACCCGTCCTTCTTCTTTACGAAAAAGAAGCCTGCTCTGACTGGGGAGGAGGACTTTCGGATGAAACCCCTCTCTAAATTCTCTGCAATGTAAGTGTTCATGGCTTTGGTCTCTGGGAGAGAGAGTGGGTAGGATCGTCTCCTGGGAAGAGCTGCTCCGGGCAGCAGGTCAATCGGACAGTCGACAGGTCAGTGCGGAGGTAAAACCTCGGATCTTGCGTTGTCGAACACATCGCGGAATTCCAAATATACAGAAGGCAAGGAGTCAACCTTCTCTGGCAGGGTACACAAACCACCAACCTTCTGGAATATCCTTGTACAGGTCTTGGCACATTGAGCACCCCACTGGATGGGTTCCTGATTGGTCCAGTCAATACGAGGATTGTGGACTTGGAGCCAAGGAAGACCCAGAATCAACTCAACGGAGGGAGTGTGGATAACATCGAGGGTAATGATCTCCGTATGAGCGTCGACGAACTGCAGTAGGAGAAGCACCGTCTGTAGCGTGATGAATGCCGTCTGTAGAGGTCGACCGTCAATGGCTTCCAGACCCACTGGCATCCTCTTACTGATAAGTTGAATATTGTTCCGTCTAGCAAAGGTTTGATCGATGAAATTGCCTGCGGAACCGGAGTCTACGAATGCCCGTGCTTGAGTATGAAACCCCTCTCCAGACAGCGTCACTGGCAACAGTATCCTGGTGGGAAGGACGTCTTTGATGATGGGAGAGAGGAGCAGTGTTCCCAACGAGACTCTCCGGGATCTCATTGGGACTTGGCATTTCCCGGCTTGTGGGGACACTGGAGCACTAAGTGACCGGAATTGCCACAGTACATACAGAGACCGGCACTGCGCTGGCGTTGTTTCTCGGCAGAAGACAGTTTATTACCTCCCAATTGCATTGGTTCCGGAACGTCCAAAGATGGAGGTGTTGGAGGCACGAACGATGGGGCAAGAGATCTTGAAACCCGTTGACGGTAACGAGAACGTTCAGTCCTCCGCTCTTGCAGACGCTGGTCCACCCGAATGCACAGGCCGATCAAATCCTCTAGGTCAGTGGGACATTCCCGCGCCGCGAGCTCATCCTTTAGGGATTCTGACAGGCCCTGCCAAAACGCAGAAGATAGTGCTTCATTGTTCCATCCCGTCTCAGCAGCAAGGGTGCGGAACTCCACAGCGTACCGGGCGACGGAACGATCTGCCTGGGTTATGTGGTGGAGAGAGGAAGCTGCCGTTAATTGCCGTGCAGGGGTGTCGAAGACTCTTCGGAACTCATGGACGAAGAGGTCAATGTCCTGTGTGATGGGCCCTTGTTGTTCCCAGATGGGAGAGGCCCAGGCCAGCGCCTCGTCGGTGAGAAGAGCCATGATATAGAAATGGAAGAAACAAAACGAGAGGGCGAGAGTCGGAATTGGATGAAACATTGATTAAGGAAACCCCTACATCCTTGTGGATCCCCAGCATAGCATTTGGGAGCAGGAATACGGGGTTCCATAGCAGACGGAGGAGATGCAAAGACTGTTGCAGGCTGTAGAGGCCATGGGTGAATGTCCCAGACTAGAAGCTCGGGCTTGAACGGTAAGAGAATGAAGGCTCTGCTGAAGCAAATCCATCCGCCTATCATTTTGTTCCAGATAATTTTTAAGCCTGGTGAAGAGATTCGTGTGAGAATTTAAACTACGCTCCACCTCAGCGGGGTCCATGTTTGTTGGGCTGAGTGTAATGTCAGGACGAGCTCACCATAAACAAGGCGGGAACGCGGTGCTGAGGTGGGATAGGATATAACGCCACCCACAGCCACGAGGGCACGTCTTGAGAGTAGAGTGGTCTGGGAGTCCGAGTCAGGGCAGGAGAGGTACGGATGGTAGAGGGTGCTGTTAGCCAAGTCCGGGGTTAGAGAGAGAGACGTAATCATTTACCGTTTGCCGGGTTCGGGGTGCCAGAGGTGCGGAGAGACGTATTACCGTATGCCAAGTTCGGGATGCCAGAGATGCGGAGAGACGTATTGCCGTATGCCAAATTCGGGATGCCAGAGGTGCGGATAGTCGTAGAGGAAGCCGGTTTGGTACACGAGGAAGACTGCAAAACAAGACAGGACAAGACAGGACTAGGGAGGCAGAGAGTGATGAGAACAACTGGTTCTATGCTCAGCCGATGAGTCAGTGAACCTGCCAGGTATATATAGGTGAGAGGATCCAATGGCAGTGTAGCCAGGTAGGGGTGTGTAGATGGGCCAGGCTGTGACAGGGATAGGTCCAGAAGGGCTCCTGGAGGAGGAGCTATAGAGCCCAGTAATAAGGCTGCATTTGATTGCAGCAATGGAAATGGGTAATGTGCCTTTAAGAGGCTGGTGCACCTCCGTGTGGCCGCGATCCGTGTGGCTGCGCCTGCGGACGCATGAGCGGGCACGCGCCCAGACCCGAGAGCAGAAGAGGAGGACTGACGTGCACGCGCACAGAGGAAACGGAGCTCGGCATCCTGGAGGAGGGATCCATGTGAGGCGCGGGAAGCCCTGGCAGAGCTGCAGGTAAGTGGGGAGCACGCAGAGAGCGGCGTGACTCCCCGTTCGTTACAGTTGTCCCCCCTTTAGGGGCGACCTCTGGGCGTCCATGATATGGCTTGGAGGGATTCCTACGGTGGAAAGCCTGGACGAGTCGAGGAGCCTGGAGATCTCGGTGGGTAACCCACGAGCGTTCCTCAGGTCCGAACCCCCTCCAGTGGACCAGGTACTGTTCTCCTCCTCTGGAGATCCTAGAATTCAGGATAAACTGGACCTCGTACTCCTGTTGGCCTTGGATCAGCAGAGGGAGTGGAGGAGAAGTGGTCTTGGAAAAATGAGGACTCTGAAATGCTGGTTTTAGCAAGGATATATGAAAGACCGGAGGAATCCTCATAGAGGGTGGAAGGCGCTGGCGATAAGTCACAGGATTAATCCTCCTAACCACGGAAAAGGGACCGAGGAACTTGGGTGCCAGCTTCATAGTAGGAACCTTTAGTCGTATATATATGGATGAAAGCCATACCCTGTCTCCTGGAGCAAATTCTGGAACTTGGCGTCGGAGGCGATCTGCCTGGAGTTTCTGTCTCCCAGTAGCCACCTTTAAGTTCTCCTGAATCCTCCTCCATAAGTCTTTCAGCCGGGAGATACGCTTGTCAACTGCTGGTACTCCAGAGGATAGGGGGGAGAAGGGTAAGCGGGAAGGATGAAAACCAAAATTTATAAAGAAGGAAGATTCTTGAGTGGAGTCATTACGAAGGGAGTTGAGAGCAAACTCGGCCCAAGGAAGCAGATCCACCCAGTCATCCTGTGTATCGGTTATAAAACATCGAAGGTATTGTTCCAGGTTTTGGTTGGCCCTCTCCGTCTGCCCATTGGTCTGTGGGTGGTATCCAGAGGAGAATTGTAATGAAATGCCCAATTTTCGAGAAAAGGCTCGCCAAAATCTTGACATGAATTGAGACCCTCGGTCAGAAACGATGGTTGAGGGCACTCCATAGAGACGAAAGATTTCCTGGACGAAAACATCCGCAAGGCTGGAGGAATTCGGAAGACCCCTCAAGGGAGCAAGGTGCGTCTGTTTGTAAAAACGATCAATTACCACAAGAATAGTATTCATCCCTTTGGAGGTTGGGAGCTCTACGATAAAATCCATAGAAATATGGTTCCAAGGCCGGTCTGGGATGGGTAAAGGAAGGAGAAGACCTGCTGGTCTGACCCGGGGTACTTTGATGCGAGCACATGTGCCACACGCTTTTACAAGGTCGCTAGACAAGGTCGTTAGTTTTCCGTATCCCTGGGTGTCCTGCCGATTTAGAGGAATAGCACCACTCGAGGACTCTCTTGCGATGTTGCGGTGCCGTGTAGAGTCTTCCCTCCGGAACCTTGAACCCCATAGGAGCCTGTAATTGCTCGGATCGAATCTTGTCCATGATATCAAAGGAGTTGACAGACACAATACATTTAGAGGGAATTATCGTCTCTAGCTGCTCTTCAGACCTATCCTCTGCAAGGAACTGTCGAGACAGGGCATCCTCCTTCAGGTTTTTGGAGCCAGGAATGAAGGAGATGAGGTAATTGAACCGTGAGAAGAATAGTGCCCAGCGGGCTTGTCGAGCGCTCAATCTACGTGCCCCTTCTAAGTAGAGGAGGTTCTTATGGTCTGTGAGGATGGTTATGGGTGTCTCCGTGCCTTCTAAGAGGTGTCTCCATTCCTCTAATGCCAACTTGATTGCCAAGAGCTCCCGGTTACCGACATCATAATTCCGTTCTGCGGAAGAAAATTTCTTCGTAAAGAAGGTACATGGGTGTAATCTGGCTAAGGGGGAAGTCCTTTGGGACAGAAAAGCGCCAGCCCCAATGTCAGAGGCATTCACTTCCAGAGTAAATGGAAGTTTAGGTTCTGGGTGGGTGAGGATAGGGGCAGACACGAAAGTCTTTTTGAGAAGATTAAATGCCCGCATGGCGGGTTCGGACCATGATGAGGGATCTGCACCTTTCTTGGTTAGAGCGGTGATGGGAGATACCGTGGTGGAAAAATTGCGAATAAAGCGACGGTAATAGTTTGCAAAACCTAGAAAGCGCTGCACGGCTTTGAGGGTGGTCGAACGGGGCCAGTCCAGAATGGCCTTTAGTTTCGCTGGATCCATATTGAAGCCGTAGTCAGAGATAATGTATCCCAGGAATGCTACGGACGTCAGATGGAACTGGCATTTCTCCAATTTCGCAAAGAGATGGTTTTCCCGGAGGCGTTACAGCACCTGTTGAACGTATTTGATGTGTTCTTGGGTGGATTTAGAAAAGATTAGGATGTCGTCTAAGTGAACGATAAGGAATTTGTTAAGAATGTCCTGGAAAATCTCGTTGACAAAGTCCTGAAAGACTGCTGGTGCGTTGCACAGACCAAACGGCATGACCAGGTATTCATAGTGGCCGTCATGGGTGTTAAAAGCAGTCTTCCACTCGTCCCCCTCACGTATCCTTACTAAATTGTAGGCGCCTCTTAGGTCCAGTTTAGAAAAAACAGAAGCTCCTTGAAGGCGGTCGAAGAGTTCCGATATCAAGGGTAGCCGGTAGCGTTTTTTGCGCGTGATGTTATTCAAACCCCGGTAATCGATGCATGGACGAAGAGACCCGTCCTTCTTCTTTACGAAAAAGAAGCCTGCTCTGACTGGGGAGGAGGACTTTCGGATGAAACCCCTCTCTAAATTCTCTGCAATGTAAGTGTTCATGGCTTTGGTCTCTGGGAGAGAGAGTGGGTAGGATCGTCTCCTGGGAAGAGCTGCTCCGGGCAGCAGGTCAATCGGACAGTCGACAGGTCAGTGCGGAGGTAAAACCTCGGATCTTGCGTTGTCGAACACATCGCGGAATTCCAAATATACAGAAGGCAAGGAGTCAACCTTCTCTGGCAGGGTACACAAACCACCAACCTTCTGGAATATCCTTGTACAGGTCTTGGCACATTGAGCACCCCACTGGATGGGTTCCCGATTGGTCCAGTCAATACGAGGATTGTGGACTTGGAGCCAAGGAAGACCCAGAATCAACTCAACGGAGGGAGTGTGGATAACATCGAGGGTAATGATCTCCGTATGAGCGTCGACGAACTGCAGTAGGAGAAGCACCGTCTGTAGCGTGATGAATGCCGTCTGTAGAGGTCGACCGTCAATGGCTTCCAGACCCACTGGCATCCTCTTACTGATAAGTTGAATATTGTTCCGTCTAGCAAAGGTTTGATCGATGAAATTGCCTGCGGAACCGGAGTCTACGAATGCCCGTGCTTGAGTATGAAACCCCTCTCCAGACAGCGTCACTGGCAACAGTATCCTGGTGGGAAGGACGTCTTTGATGATGGGAGAGAGGAGCAGTGTTCCCAACGAGACTCTCCGGGATCTCATTGGGACTTGGCATTTCCCGGCTTGTGGGGACACTGGAGCACTAAGTGACCGGAATTGCCACAGTACATACAGAGACCGGCACTGCGCTGGCGTTGTTTCTCGGCAGAAGACAGTTTATTACCTCCCAATTGCATTGGTTCCGGAACGTCCAAAGATGGAGGTGTTGGAGGCACGAACGATGGGGCAAGAGATCTTGAAACCCGTTGACGGTAACGAGAACGTTCAGTCCTCCGCTCTTGCAGACGCTGGTCCACCCGAATGCACAGGCCGATCAAATCCTCTAGGTCAGTGGGACATTCCCGCACCGCGAGCTCATCCTTTAGGGATTCTGACAGGCCCTGCCAAAACGCAGAAGATAGTGCTTCATTGTTCCATCCCGTCTCAGCAGCAAGGGTGCGGAACTCCACAGCGTACCGGGCGACGGAACGATCTGCCTGGGTTATGTGGTGGAGAGAGGAAGCTGCCGTTAATTGCCGTGCAGGGGTGTCGAAGACTCTTCGGAACTCATGGACGAAGAGGTCAATGTCCTGTGTGATGGGCCCTTGTTGTTCCCAGATGGGAGAGGCCCAGGCCAGCGCCTCGTCGGTGAGAAGAGCCATGATATAGAAATGGAAGAAACAAAACGAGAGGGCGAGAGTCGGAATTGGATGAAACATTGATTAAGGAAACCCCTACATCCTTGTGGATCCCCAGCATAGCATTTGGGAGCAGGAATACGGGGTTCCATAGCAGACGGAGGAGATGCAAAGACTGTTGCAGGCTGTAGAGGCCATGGGTGAATGTCCCAGACTAGAAGCTCGGGCTTGAACGGTAAGAGAATGAAGGCTCTGCTGAAGCAAATCCATCCGCCTATCATTTTGTTCCAGATAATTTTTAAGCCTGGTGAAGAGATTCGTGTGAGAATTTAAACTACGCTCCACCTCAGCGGGGTCCATGTTTGTTGGGCTGAGCGTAATGTCAGGACGAGCTCACCATAAACAAGGCGGGAACGCGGTGCTGAGGTGGGATAGGATATAACGCCACCCACAGCCACGAGGGCACGTCTTGAGAGTAGAGTGGTCTGGGAGTCCGAGTCGGGGCAGGAGAGGTACGGATGGTAGAGGGTGCTGTTAGCCAAGTCCGGGGTTAGAGAGAGAGACGTAATCATTTACCGTTTGCCGGGTTCGGGGTGCCAGAGGTGCGGAGAGACGTATTACCGTATGCCAAGTTCGGGATGCCAGAGATGCGGAGAGACGTATTGCCGTATGCCAAATTCGGGATGCCAGAGGTGCGGATAGTCGTAGAGGAAGCCGGTTTGGTACACGAGGAAGACTGCAAAACAAGACAGGACAAGACAGGACTAGGGAGGCAGAGAGTGATGAGAACAACTGGTTCTATGCTCAGCCGATGAGTCAGTGAACCTGCCAGGTATATATAGGTGAGAGGATCCAATGGCAGTGTAGCCAGGTAGGGGTGTGTAGATGGGCCAGGCTGTGACAGGGATAGGTCCAGAAGGGCTCCTGGAGGAGGAGCTATAGAGCCCAGTAATAAGGCTGCATTTGATTGCAGCAATGGAAATGGTTAATGTGCCTTTAAGAGGCTGGTGCGCCTCCGGTGACCGCGCCTCCATGTGGCTGCGCCTGCAGACGCGTGAGCGGGCACGCGCCCAGACCCGAGAGCAGAAGAGGAGGATTGACGTGCGCGCGCACGCACAGAGGAAACAGAGTTCGGCGTCCTGGAAGAGGGATCCGTGTGAGGCGCGGGAAGCCCTGGCAGAGCTGCAGGTAAGTGGGGAGCACGCCGAGAGCGGCGTGACTCCCCGTTCGTTACACACAGTCGCCACCCACTTGTTCTGATCAGCTCTCCTGAGTACAGCTGGATCACCTCCTTCCTGTGCCTTAGCAGATGGCGCCGCCCACATGGGATGTTCCTTGCATAAGGAAGAGTGACTGGGTATATCAATGGCTGCCTTTGTAATACGAAGGCGTTCACGGGTTACCATGGTAATCCGTATCATAGTGAGAATTCACCTTATTCACTAAATAGTCTCACAGAAGACATGAATGTAAAAGAAAACAGAGTTAGTGAAGGACAACTTCATTTTAAACACAGCACTTGGATGATTGTAGTTATTCCCAATGACTAAATATTGCTAATCACTCTCAATGAAGGATCCAACAAAAAAACTGACTGTAGGGTAGACCTCTAATAGTCCCTTTAAGAGCCGAGCGCATAATCAGTACCACCCCCTAATCCCAGAAAGATTAGACGTTATGCAAAAGATGTTCTCTGAGAGGAGATATCCAGATGCATTGCTATCAACACAAAGAAATAAAGCAGAAACACACACCAGAGACAGTTTATTAGGAAGAGCCCCCCCCCCGTAGGAGAGATTATCCCTGGACTTCCCTCTCCCCTTTATCTCAACATATGGGACATGGAGTGGGGCATAAAAAAATCATTCTGCAGCACTGCCATGTCCTTCAGTCTGATGAGTACCTTGCACCAATACTAAGTGCTAAACCTTTATTTTCTTACCAAAGAAGTCAGAACCTTAGAGATTGCTTAATCAGGGCTGATATTGAAGGCAAAACTAAAATTCAGACATTTTTTGGGTCCCCCTAAGGTGGGTTGTTTCAGGTGATGCAGCAGAAGCCACTGCGGCAAATGCAGGAGGGCAACCTCTTTTACCACCCACATACAGGAAAGAAGTTTTTCATTACAAATTTTTCACGTGTAATTCCAGGAATGTGATCTACCTAATTAAATGTCCTTGTGGATCAGGGTATGTGGGCGAAACCACACAATGTGTCATGAATAGGATTGGACAGCATAAAGCTGCTATCCGAAGAGGGGGACGAGGATGCACCTGTGGCGCATCATTTGATACACTTTGGGCACAATGCACTCAACTCCGTTATCAGGTTATTGATAGCGGGGAGAAGCATAGACAAGGAGGTAACCTCACGTGCCAGTTACTGCAGAAAGAGTCCAAATGGATCAGGACATTGGGAACTCTAATCCCAGGGGACATGAACAAGGAATTAGATTTAATTGTTTCTTTTGAGTCAATATTGCTTTGTTAGGTGCCTTTGAGGTTATCCCTGTGCAGTCTTTGACAAATATATGTGTCTTGGTACAAATATGCTGTTCCCTCCTCCGCAGACCGCACAATAAGGAGGCTAGACTGTTGCCCATCCCCATTGAAAGGTGCTCCGAGGTATCTTCTATAGTATGCTGCATATCCCCATCCTTGGCTCTAGTGGTTTTTTGCTCACATGTACCCTATCCTAGGACCATTCGTTTTCAATCTAGTAAGATATGATTTGGCTTATATTGTTAGATGTGGTTTGTGTGTTTGGAGTGGTGCTCAAAAAGTGCTGGGACTGTATTTAAAGAAAGGGAGCATGAACTGGGTAATTCGCAAATAAATGATTAGTAGTACTGAGCCTTAGGAGGGCATAAGATACCCTGAAGGTTGGGGTGGGTTGCCCAAGGACAGCCCCCCCTTCCTCATTGGGTTAGCCCCAGGTATTGTACTCACAGTAGTTTTCTTCTTCCTTCCCCAGTCTCCCTTCCAGAGCGTGCAGCTCTAGTAGTAGTATATTATTAGATGGTTGTTACTCTTTATTTTTGCCCTTTGGATTTTTGCAAAACAATATTGATTTCATTCAATGGATCTCTATATATGATGGCACTTAATAGCCTGAATACTAAGTTTAATTGCTTCTGATAGATGCCGAGTCAATATTTGCAAGTATAAACAATCAGTTAGGTGTATTATCATTTTATGTTGATCCATCATTGAGAGTGATTAACAATATTTAGTCATTGGGAATAACTACTATTATCCAAGTGCTGTGTTTAAAATTAAGTTGTCCTTCACTAACTATGTTTTCTTTTACATTCATGTATTCTGAAGCCAGGGTCACGTGTGATGTGTGAATAGCCCCAGATAGCATTAACTCAGCCCCCTTTACAAATCACGCCAAGTCCTATAATATTTCCTTCACTTTATTGGAAAAGCAGCAGTGAATACAGGTACTTGTGGATGTTGTCTAGTTGTGAGTTTGTAGTTGAGGGCAGGTAGAAAGAGATGGCCTTGCCATGGGAGTGTGACAGGAAGGTACTCACTCAGCCAAGTTAGGAATGAAAAGGAAGTGAGGGGGAATCTGGGTAAAGGGAATAGTCTTGGGACAGACTATCTGTGAGCAAAACAGGGGTTAGGGCAGAATAGCCCATTCTAGAAGAAATCTCAGAGGCTGCAGTAGCAACTCACTGATTACATGCCCAGAGGCAGGGAAGGCAACATTGTAACTTGTCACACAGGCATAGTGTGTGTGTGTGGAGAAAACTACATGCAGTTGAAAATAAGAAACTGACAGGCAGAAGCTGCAAACAAGGGGTGGAGGGTGAACGAAGAGCGCAAAAAGGGGGAATACTTGTTCCATCACATCATGTCTTCTGTGAGACTATTTAGTGAATATGGTGCCTTCCCACTATGACACGGGTTACCATGGGGGAACGCCTCAGTTTTACAAGAGCAGCCATTGGTATAAACAGTCACTCTTCATGATGCAAGGAACATCCCCAGGGGGCTGAGCCATCTGCTGACATCACACACAGGAGGGAGGTGATCCAGCTGTACTCGGGAGAGCTGATCAGAGCAAGGGGGTGGCGACTGTGCCATTTTGCTAAACAGAGTCCATGCTCAAATGATGACACCTCGATTTGGATATCCCCACCTCACTTACGTCATACATAGGAGGGAGCTGATTCATCTGTTTGTGAGCTGTGGAGCAGTGATTGCGGCGCTCTGTGATCAGAGTCAAATGTAACAAGTGCTGAACCACAAACAGGATGAGACCACAGGGCTGAGGTGGGGATGTTTAGAAAACCCCGGCCACAACCATGCAACCGCGTCCGGATTGCAGAGTTGTAGTCGTGTAGCTTGGTCAGGGTAGGAGAGGTCATAATAGTCATGATACTCGCCATGGTCTAGGATTGGAGAAGTCGGATGGTCGTTGTGAAAAGCCGGGGTCCAGGGGTAGAGAGGTCAGAATGGGCGTTGTGTGTAGATGAGGTCCAGGGGTCAGAGAAGGTAGAGGTCCGGGTACAAGCTGAGGTCAAAAGGTACAAGAGAACAAGGCAGAATGCACAGAGGCAGCAGCAGGACAGCAGGATGCTTGGGGCAAGCACTGCATACATAAACACAAGTTTATGCTCAGCCAATTTGCCTAGGGGCTGGCTGAGCATGTAAAGCACAGAGAGCCAATGGGAAGGCTGCAGGCAGTGAGTTATCACAGGTAAACTGGTTACTGATAGGCAGGGGTGGAGTGTATCGCAGCTGTGGAATAATTAATGTTGTCATCAGCATTAACCCCTCGATTGTTTCTGGACAAGCGCCGCCGACGTGTAGTGGAGACGGGAGTGCCCTCCGTTGCGTCACGGGACGCAACGCAGGGGCGGAGCATAGGTCTGGTGCCGGCAGAAGTACAGCGGCGCTCGTGCGCAGTGCACGTGCGAGGGGAGTCACCTAATGCGTCACGGGACGCGTCACGTGGGCGGGACTGAGGTTCAATCCTCATATCAATACACCAATGATGACATGCAGATTTGGATACCTCTGCCCCCCACACATGGCACACTAATTAAAAAGGCCTATTAAAACTGCAGTTTGTGTGGCTAGATACCACAAGCTGCTCCAGAGACTGGTGACATGTATGAATTGATATACTATTTCTCTGCAATCCTGTTATTGCTGTTCTTGGTATTTGTTACACTGCTGGCTTTCTATTTAGGAGTTGTGATTGACCGTAAGTTCACAAGGTGTGTAGGAGTATTGGATTTTCTAGTGACTCACCTGTATGTGTACACATATTATCATACCAAGATTTCTTCCATTAACATCTGTAAGGTATCAATTAGATCACTGGCAGCAGCAGCAGCTTAAACTTAAGTGAACACATTCATTTTCAATAGGTGTTCCTCTCTTTCCTATCTATGCGAATACGATTTTTTCTTATTTTTGTTGTGTTCAATATTTCATACAAACGGGAGGGATATATTTTGTGGTATGGCATGAAGGGAAGTACCACAAGTTCCTTTTTTAAGATTCTATGGGAACGGGCCCGAGGAAGGGGTAGTCAGCCCCGAAATGTTGCCCCTCTTTTGCTCCACCACACTCCCTTTTTTTGCTGTTAGGCAGTTTATTGTTTGTAACCAATTCCCCTTGGATTTTCCTTGTTTTCCCTTCCCTCCTTTACCTCCCTCCCTTCCCATATTTGCCATTTCTTGGCTCGTGTTTACATAGATTTTCCCTAGGTCAGTGTCAATATCCTATGTATATGTATATCCTTTATTGTACATTTCTATTACAATATAATCTATTTTTTTGCATATTCCAGTGTTTTTTCAGTTTATTCTCAAGAGTACTGGGGACATTACCTTGGTCCTCTACAATGGGACCCTCTAAGGTATTAATAGAAGGGCCTACTTGATCCCCCTCCCCCTATACACCTACCTACCTGATTCATCACTCCCTGTATCCTTAATGGATGTCCATGTTGTTGGTGACCCCATTCTAGTTCTGGGGCAGACTTTCATGCTTTGCAGAAGAAGCCTGCTGTTCAGCCCTGTCCTGGGAGGTGCCCTCATTCCCTTGCTTTATCTCCAGTCCCTCGTCCACTATACCCCCATGGGGTTTGGAGGGAGAGAGAGGTGTGTCATTTGGCACCCATTCAGCCACCAGCTGCACATGTTACCTAGGTTATACAGCCAGGCCAGATAATGCCACCTTATGAGGAGCTGATATATTGGGCCTTTTTTTTTTGCTTTGGAGAGGGGTGTTCCATAAATGAACACATTCCATTCCTCAGCCACCTTACTGATTTAGTTTTTTTCCTTCCTTTATCTGGGGACACCACTCCCAGAAGAGGAAGCATCAGTTTCTTCCCCATAACACATGGGGGGAGGGGTTATATTGGGGGTAGGTGTGGCTTTAGGTATATACAAAAGAGTCCCTGCTCAGCTATTAATATTGATACTATACAAAAGAGGGGTGCTATCAGGGCTATAATTACAGAAAAGCCAGGATACAAAAGATGCCCTGTTTGAAACACTCTACATAGCCTCTAAAACATTAAATATTGATTCTGTATAAAAATAAAAGGAAGTGCAAGTATACTAATATAGACAAAAATAAATAAAAAGTTAAAATATCTACGAGAGCTGCGACCATATTAGTAATGGGTGGTGTATATAGATTATAAATACTCATAAAGGTAAGTACAGTACATTACAATCGTATGGAGTATCCAAATATTAGTAGAGTATAATCACTCAAAAAGTAGGTACATCTGAGCAGATTTGCAAATTAATCCACTAACAGGTGGAGAGTGCATAAATATCATAAAATAAATATATCAATTAAATGCTTTACAATATCAGACCACACGTTCAATAAATAGTGATGAGTAGAAATAGTAAAGAAGGAAATTGTCTGTGAATCATTTGTGTGTGAACAGAGAAAGCCAAACACATGAGTGATGTGGTGCAAAATAAACTGGCTAACGGTGCTGAACTGATTCTCTGGGCCGGATGCATCAAGCTGCAACAATATAAAAATGCGGTATTGGCGCAAAAGAAAAATCCTTATTTTTATTGTGCAATTCAGTACATCAAAGTTGCAACGCCTTAAATAATAAGCACGTTTTATGAGATCCGTTAAAATCATTGGATCCGAGAAAAACAGCCACAATAGAGCATATTTATGTAAAAACTGCTATACTTCAAGTTCTGATATTTATCAAAAATGGATGAATGGCATAAATATCTCAAATATTTTATCACCTACTCCAGGCTGACATTAGCCCTGTTTTTCCTACGTATATAATGGCCAATATAATGGCCATTAGATACATAGACATTATAATCTAAATCAACTGAAATAGATGATACAATATTACTTATAACACATTACAGTACATATTAAACCATTAGTAGCTCACAGGTCAACAAGCTGACTACAAAGAGCTACAACCGGGTTAATATAAACAAAAAACTACACTACTTACCCCTTTTGCCCACCTTAATGCCTAGGAAAGCATTTCCATGCCAAGAGAAATCCAAAATTTTCTTGTTTGATGTCGCATGACATGTAAGGATAAAAAAAGACAAATAATAGTGCAAAACTGGAAAGCTCACTGATAAAACAAACAGTCACTAACAACACACAACATATACAGACAAAACAAAACAGCTACAATAAAAACTGATACATTTAATGAAAAAAAATATTAAAGTGATAACAATGAACCATTTAAAATACACTGACAGGGGATAACTTCCGGAAGATCTAAAACTGAAATCCTACTCACAGAATGTGAACAGTACAACAGCAAATAGCAGCAACAGCTGCCAAGGAAATCCAAATAGAAATCAGTGAAGGGACATCACAGGACGTTGCAGACCTCATGTGCTACCGCCGCACAACCCGCTGGCGCGATCTCAGACCCGCTGGTGCCGTCGCCCTCGGATGATGCATAGCGCATGCGTCGTAGCTCAAATGTCCTGGTAAACACTGCGCATATAGCTCTAAGGTGTATAGTGCCTACAAAGTCCTTAAAACTTAATAGCTGGTAAATACAGGCAAATAGACCAGCATATACCTAGACCGAGTCCAGACAAGTGATCAAACCAACCTGTAAAACCACCCTACGCGTTTCATGACACTAGGTCACTTCATCAGGGGATTTGATAGGTACTGGGAGCATACACTTATATATATTCTCATGAATTGTCAATTAAACAATTAGCACAATTAACAATCATCCAACACTGGATCAGTAATGAGCTATTTTGTAACAAATAAACGACTAGTACATACAAATACCAACATACAGTATATACAGATATACAATACAGTAAAACAAACATACAACAACAGTGTAACCATGAAATGACTGGAGAAGGTAAAAAAGGAATCCTGATATATCAAAGTAAGCAGTCATAGGTGAACGCTAAGAGGTCACAAATACACCAATAATAGCTTGCAATTGTAGCACTCACCCTAATCATAATCTATAGGGAAAACCAAATGACAAGAATAAAACGTCCAAAAGGCACAAATAAAATAAAATAAAATTTAGCTTACTAAAAAAGCCCCAAGTTCAAAATCAATGTTAAGACCCAAGGGAGACAAAGTTTTTAACTCGTATATCCAGTAGGATTCCCTTTTACTGATACCATTAATCTTGTTTCCACCCCTCCAGTTCCCTGTATAGACTACAATTGCTTGGCACACCAAACCTGTAGGGTCCTGCTGAGGGTGTACCAAAAAGTGATGTGACACACTATGAGTCGTGAGCCCTCTCTTAATATTTAAAAATCATCTAATTCCGCAAGGTTTAAGAATCAACATCTTTCCCTCATATGAAATCAAAGATGAAGCTCTCATTTTAAAATTGGGAAAAATCTTTATCAAGATGCTCTCAGTTGCTCTTGGGGGGAGAGGGGAGGGCCTAGGCCTGGTCCCAGGAGGAAAAGCTTAGCCTGGATGCTGATCATGTGTCTTCGACCCGACCTTGGGTTGTCTACAGGTCCCATCCGAACTCGAGTGTAGACCGCCAAACCCAGGTTTTAGTTTTTGCGGCAATTATAGCTTTGTGAGTTATCTAAGAAGCGGAGAGTGCCAAGACTTTGGAAATGAAGCGGCTATGTTAGCCTTCATAAATATCCAGGCTGCAGATAGAAGAAATTGTTAAGAGATATTTTTTTCTTCTCTCCCCCTGGCTATGTTGGCTATGTTGAAGATCTCGGCAGGGCCATCTGGCTCCATCACTGATTACTGCGTAGTTTATTGTTCATTCTTAGATGGGTTTATGTTGGAATAGTTGCTTATATACAGTTCCAAAGTTCCTATGTCAGTTTGGCTACTTCGCCAAAACTGAAACGTTGTTTAGTTCTTTCCCCAAACCAACTGACAATTAAGAGGGTCGAATTAAGTTAGATCAAATTAGCTTTTTGCGTTGGAAAGGTGAATAGGTGAATTAGTCTGGAAAATGACTGAATCCTCTAGGCCATGTGTCTTCTCCCCCTCCCCCCCTCCCTCCTTACCCCCTCCCCCCCTCCCTCCTTCCCCCTCCTCCTCCACCCCTCTTCCTACTCCTCCTCCTTCCCCCATCCCCCTCCCCCTCCCTTTCCCCCTCCCACCCTTTCTTTCCCCCACTCCTCCCCCTCTTTTCACCCTCCTCCCCCCTTCCCCCTTCCTTTCCCCTCCTCCCCCCTGCTTTCCCCATCCTCTCCCACCCTTACCCCCTTCCTCCCCCCCCTGCCCGCCCCTCCCCTCCTCCCCTTCCTAGGGACAATAGTCCCAGTTAAATATAAGTAGTGCACGTTCAATTGGTCTCATAATATGTCTCTGGTCTAACAAAAACCTGCCAAATATGACACTGTTACTTGCTGAAAATTTTTCAGGATTATGCCAAATGTTTGTGATTTTATCCTTTTATGTGGAATGTTCTGTATAATATGACTCAACCTCATGAAAGGCATCTACTTCCATTAACCCCCCAGAAGAAATTTAGTTCTTTGGTAAGGGTTGTAAAGGTCTAACTAGCAAACCCCCTTTTCCTCTGTCCTCCCTCCCCTCTCCCCTTACCCCCACTCTCATCCCCCATTTTTCCCCCATCCCCCCACTTTAAGCTAATAAACTCAGGGGTATGAGAGTCAAATAACAAATCACTGCTACCAGGAGTAAAAAGTGTTTAATTACTCACAATGAAAAGGAAATAGCCAAGAATTTACAATTTTTTATACAAGACTATATAATTTGAGCTCTTCAGGTAGAGGACCTACTAACTCAGAGACCATTTCTAAATATTTGGATAGAATGCAAACATCCCCAGCTGACCAAAGTGGATTCAGAGGCTTTCAATGGAAAAATCACCCAAGAGGCGTTGTCGATTGTGGTTAAATATCTAAAAACAGCAAAAAAAACAGGCCCGGATGGGTTATCTAATGTATATTCTAAAAAAAATATTGGGGTTCTGTCCTCCTATATTCTAGAAATGTTTAATTCCTTTCTAGAAGGTGCTCCAATCCGAACTACTATGTCTGCCGCAAATATAGCCATCATACATAATGAAGGCCGGGACCCATTTCAATGTAGAAGCTATCGTCCGATTTCTTTACTCAACACAGATCTTAAGATATATAGCAAGATTCTGGTGAATAGACTAAATCCTATTTTGCTGAGTCTAATTCACATAGACCAGGTTGGTTTTGTTCCGGGCAGACAAGCCTCCGATAACACCCAAAAGAGTAAAGATATTATCGACCACGTGCACCTCGTCGGCACAAAAGCTATTCTGTTGAGTCTAGAAAGCATTCAACAGAATAGATTGGGCGTTCTTGGACGGAGCAATGCAGAGGTTCGGATTTGGAGACCCCTTTCTGGGGGTGTTAGAGCACTCTATCAAAGGCCTTCCACCCTAGTCAAACTCCCAGGAAACAATTTAGATGTTATTAGGATCAAAAATGGCACAAGATAGGGCTGACCTCTGTCCCCTCTCCTCTTCGCCCTGTCCATCGAGCGACTTGCATCAAAAATTCAAGAGAATGTGAATATTCAGGGTATTTGCATTGAAGCGTTAACTATAAGATCTCTTTTTTTGCTGACGATATTATATTAACCTTATCCAACCCCGAAATATCTTTGCCCAATCTCCAATATTCTCTAACGAATTTGGTAACATTTCGAGCTATAAAATTAATAACAATAAATCAGAGGCCCTAAATTTAACATTCCCAGCCTCAGAAATTAAGCTTCTACAACTAAATTTTAATTATAGATGGAGCTCCTCCCATATTAAATACCTGGGAGTTAAAATTGCCAGATATTATGGCTCTCTGTACCAATGTAATTACCCGACTCTATTTACCAAGATCAAAAATGACCTGGAGATCTGGGATAAGTTTCAGATATCTTGGATTGGGAGAATAGTATCGGTCAAGATAAATATTCTCCCTAGACTGCTTTACTATTTTCAGACCCTTCCAATCCAGATACCAAGTACTGAATTAAAAAAATTGCAAGGTAGGATATTTAAATTTATATGGCAGGGCAAGAGACCAAGGACGGCTCGGTCAGTGATGTTGGCTTCAAGGACGAGAGGGGGCATGGAGGTCCAAGATGTGCAGAAGTATTATCAGGCAGCCCAGCTACTGTACGTCAGGTGATTATTTGTAATGCCGACCCAAAACTATTCTGCTGGCTGGCCATTGAATCTCACTATACGAGACCCGCATCCTTGCCGCTGTATATTTGGACCCCCGTAACCCAGGAACAAAATGTTAAGAGGTTCAAATTGGGTCCGATGAGATGCACGTGGGATATTTGGAACAAAGCCAGGGGGAAATATAAGCTTATCTCCCCCTTGTCCCAGTTGACCCCTCTATTTAATAACGTGGAATTTCCCCCTGGTTGTGACCCGAAACAATTTGACCAGTTCCAGAGTAGAAATATCAAGACAATTGATGATTGTGTGGACAAATGGAAGATTCTCAGTTTCCATGAACTTCGGGATAAATTTGAGGCCGCGGATCTCCACTTGTTCAAATATCTACAAATTAGGCATTTTCTTTATAAAAAAATCCCGGAGTCTTGCCTTCCCGCAACTCACAAGTTTTGGTTGCTCTGTAGGAGGGTTGACTATCATAACGGACTGATTTCAAGGTTATACCTGGGATTGGTGTGTTCCGTAAACACTCCAGATCATAATCATATGCTCAAATGGGCGAAGATCTTAATATGGAAATTGATAGAGATGACTGTGAGGATATATGGGGCTCCGCAGCAAAAACTTCCATTTGCACCACGACCAGAGAGAATATATACAAGATTGTATTTCAATGGTACCTGACTCCAAGTAGATTGACAGATTTAACCTGAGGCATCCGATCTGTGTTGGAGGGGTTGCAGACAAAAGGGGGATATGATACAGTACACATTTGGTGGACCTGTTCTGCTATACAAAAATTCTGGTTGGATGTCCAGAATATCATTAGCAACACGACGGAGCTGGTAATTCCGGTTGATCCGCTGGTTTATTTGCTGGCCAAAAGAGTCAAAGATAATTGCCATCCCATGAAAAAGCTAATTTAATTTATTCTAACAGCAGCTAGATTCTCGATAGCAGCATCATATAAGAAAATCGCCCCCCCCCAACCCCCTTTCTAGGCAGTTAGTAGAAAAACGGATAAACGAGGTGATGATTATGGAGAAGCTGATGGCTTTCCTGAAGCAATCCACTGAGGAATTCTATAGAGTTTGGGACCCTTGGCTTGAGAATAGAGTTGAGATGAGGACTTCCATGCTGGAATGATCTGATCTAGTCTGATTTAAAGGTTTTTAAACAGACCCCTTCCGAGCGAGGCAAGAATAAGTAAATTAGTATACTATGCTCTCAGAGCAGCAAGTAGAGGATTTGTGTGATACTCCTTGAGAGCCGTGGTGGATGCTGGTAATGGGGGGTGCCCCCCTCTCCTCCCTCCTCCTCTCTCCCCTCCCCTTCCACGTTACTCTCTTGCATCGTTTTGTTTGTTTATTATATACCCTACCTATATATGGATAAAGTGTGGTTATGCCTGGGTACTGCCAAAGTTATTCAGGCATGCCTATATATGTTTACTCAGGCTGTCGTAATAGATGAAATTTGGTGTATGTAAATGGTTAACCCTATGATTATTTTTCTGTTATCTATATGTACAGTATGATTATTATTCTGATATCTATATGTATGATTATTGTTGTATGTTGTTATTTATCCTCCCTTTTTTTTCCTTCCCCAATTTTTGAAAAACCCAATAAAAATATTTGAAACAAAAAAAAATCCACACACAAATTGATCCGAGGACAGAGAGAAAGATATACTCTCCCCCGTTGCTAATTAATCCGTGTCCCGATTCTAACAAGCCGACCATGGATTTTGGATTGCTCTCTAAAATAAAAATAATAATACAACATTGCAGATTGGCCTTTTTGAGATGGATCAGTGGAAATCCGTGGACCAAAGAAACCGGATGATCCAAATCCGTCCCCCTAAAAAGCGCCCATCTCTACCTAAATTTAAAACTTCAGGAATTCTGTATGTGACTATCTTTAAAAACCTTTGAATACCCTGTAAAATAATCAACATAATTGACCATGTACACCTCACAGGTACCAAGGCAATGCTACTGAGTTTAGAAGCAGAGAAGGCACTTGATAGAATTGATTGGCTATTTCTAGATAATACCATGAAAAAATTTGGTTTTAAAGACTCTTTCTTAGAGGGTGTGCAGGCGCACTACCAAAACCCGTCGGCCCTTGTTAGGCTACCTGGAGGGAACACTGAAAGTTTTCATATCAAAAATGGTACGAGACAGGGCTGCCCCTTATCCCCCCTTCTTTTTGCTCTCACTATTGAACCTCTAGCGCCTAAAATACAAAATAATATAAACATTCAGGGCATAGCAATTGGGAAAACAAATTACAAAATGTCTTTATTTGCTGACGATATTATCTTGACCTTATCCAGACCCCAAACTTCCCTTCCTAACCTGCAAAGGGAATTAAGGGATTTTGGCAAAATATCTGGATACAAAATAAATAACGATAAATCTGAGGCCCTCAATCTAAGTCTTTCAGAACCTGAAGTGAAACTGCTCAAATGGAATTTCAGTTACAGATGGAGTTCCTCATACATTAAATATCTGGGAGTAAATGTATCAAAGAACTACCAATCTCTATATCAGCACAATTATCCAGCTTTATTTGAAAAAAATTAAAAAGGACCTGGATAAATGGGAAAGTTACCAGATCTCTTGGATTGGAAGAATGATCTCGATAAAGATGAATATACTCCCCAGATTACTATATTTTTTTCAAACACTTCCAGTCCACGTTCCTGGTTCTGAACTGAAAAACATCCAAAATAGACTATTTCATTTTATTTGGCGGGGCAAAAGACCCAGAGTCGCTAGATCAGTACTGATGGCATCAAGAGCAAGGAGGGGCATGGGTGTTCCAGATATCTCTAAATACTATCAGGCAGCCCAATTAAAACAAGCGGCCATGTGGAACGCAGATCCTGACCAGCGATGTTGGCTCAAAATAGAATCGCAATACGCTAAAATGCCTTCTCTGCCAGCATGCCTTTGGAACCTGGACAGAGGAGACATGCATTTGTATAAATTTAAACTGGGGGCAATGAAACACACATGGGAGGTCTGGTTGAAAGCTAAGACTAGATTTAGACTTACTCCCACCATCTTGCAACTCACGCCAATTTTCAATAATCCTAAATTCCCTCCCGGATGTGTTTTCAAACTATACGATCAATTTAAACTGAAAGGGATCAGGACGATCGGAGACATATTGAGCCTAGGGAAGCTCTTGAGCAACCAAGATTTACGTGCTATATATGAAATACCACAATTGGATATATTTAAATATCTCCAAATTAGACACTTCACCCAAAAAATATCCCCAAACCCAGAATTTCCCCCTCTCACTAAATTCGAGAGATTATGCAAAGATAGCTCTCACCAAAAAAGTCTAATCTCAAAAATTTACGCTGAATTGGAGATATCAGCGGACCCTCCAATCCATGATTATATGCTTAAATGGGCCGCGGATTTGAATATAAACATCGACAGAGAGGATTGGGATGATATTTGGGAAGCAGCCTCAGGAACTTCCATATGTACCACAAACAAAGAAAACATTTACAAAATACTATTTTACTGGTATCTTACTCCAGTGAGACTAAAGCAAATCTACCCTCTGGTATCTGATCTCTGTTGGAGAGGCTGTGGACAAAGGGGAGACATGGCCCACATCTGTTGGTCATGTCCAGAAATGAAGAAATATTGGGATATGGTTCAAATCTTATTAAAAGAGGTTACTAACTTGATATACCTGTTGATCCACTGACCTACCTGCTGGGTAGGCCAATGAAAGAAATTGACCGTCCAGTGAGGAAATTAATCTCCTTCATTCTCACAGCGGCGAGATGTGAGATAGCGGCCTCCTGGAAGAAATTATCCTCCCCCTCCAAAGGAATGATAAAAAAAGAATCAACGAGGTGATGCTTATGGAGAAACTAACTGCGCTCCTTAAGCAAAACACAGCAGTTTTTTTTATAGAATCTGGGAACCTTGAATAACTTTACAGTGTAAGTCTAAATTGCCAAATAATGATTTGGAAGATAGAACACTGGGAAAAGGAAGCTTGTGACACCCTGTATTTATTGAAAGACCATTAAAGGCGAACACTCGGTGACCCTCCTACCCCTCCCCCTCCTCCCCTCCTCTAC
This sequence comes from Ascaphus truei, assembly GCF_040206685.1. Taxonomy (NCBI): domain Eukaryota; kingdom Metazoa; phylum Chordata; class Amphibia; order Anura; family Ascaphidae; genus Ascaphus; species Ascaphus truei. The sequence goes on from NC_134486.1 coordinate 82,609,888, forward strand.
CCCCCTCCCCCCTCTTTTCCTTTTTCCCTGGCCATTCCCTCTTTGGAAGGCCTTCACTTCTATGTGCTTTATGTGCCCATCTATGATAATCTGCTGTTATTGAAGCCTCTCTTTATTTTCCCTTGTCAGTCTCCTGCTTTAAGTGAATATACGTTCTTCTTAATATTGCTTTATTAGTAAGATTCAGACTTAGGGGCCTATGCAGAGAACTGCGAGAATGGCCATTTGCCAGACTTAGAACTCTCCATGTTTTTGGCGGATTCCCATCGCAGTGTGCATGAAAGTGCGCATATCTGGGAGAGGAATCCGACAGAGAGATGGCGAGCCCTGGCGAGAAGGGCTCCGCTGGCGAGATCTGTCAGCAGAGAGCGAGATCCACCTCTCTCTGCACAAATGTCGCTGGCAAAATTTTTTTTTTTACATAACAAATCTATTACTATTGTAGTTGTGCAGGGGGTCTCCGGAGATGAACCGCGTTGGTTTTATGTCCAGGGACCCTCTGCTTCCCGAGATACAGGCTCTGTTATGAGGTGCCGGTATCTCCAATGCATGGAGATAGCCCAATCACGTGACGCGGGACATTTCCATTCATAGTAGATACCGGCACCCCATAAAGGTGCCTGTATCTCGGGAAGTAGGGGGTCTCCGGACATAAAACCAACACGGTTCATGTCCGGAGACCCTCTGCACATGTATACGATTAATAAAAATACAGTAATGCTGCTTCATTACCTTAGCGCCTATCCGTTAAAGCAATGAAGGTGTTAAGTGACAGTAGCATGTTTATTGGTGACAATTGCCCCCAATAAACATAGCAAAACACAACACAATCAGCCTCTGTGCCCCCATCAACCCCTAAACCCCCCTTATATACATAACCCATAGTTATTTTTTTTAGGCACAGGAATGGTACTATAGGCTGGCGGTGGCCCTCGGGTGTTTCCGCAGGGGTCCCCCGCTTGCCTGCAGTATCAAGTCTGTGCCCCAAAAAAATAATTTAAAAACACAAATACTTCAACATAAATATACCAACATAAATACACCACCCCAACCCCCGTGAGGCATAAGCACCATCACCTAGCCATAAATCTCATCCACACCGGGGGAAGGACAAGCACAGATAACATTCCAAGAGACACTGTTTTTAAGTATACACTTTGCTTGCTTGCTTCATTCATTGTAACATCGCCGGAAGAAGAGATAAGTGTATGTCGAAAGCTCGCACAAATAAAAGCATTTTGTTAGCCACAGAACGGTATCATCTATTTATTTTTTTATTTTATATATATATAGTGTTGAACCCTTTGAGAACCCTTTGAGAAAGTCACAGCACGTTACGAAACGCGTTAGGGAACGGAACTGCGTCATCACGGAAGTGCATGACAGGCCATACCGAGCACTGATACACATTGCGGCCAGCAAAGATTGAAGATTTTCCTAAAACTCAAAGACTGCATCATTGATTTTAAGGAGCCTTTCTACTCATGCACCAGAGAACATCTACCAGCAGCTTCAAGTGAGATTTGGACTGCAGGGTCTGGAGGCTGAGTGACCAGAGTTGGCGGTGATATATTTCACACACTGCTTGATTTTAACCTAACCTTGTGAGTGGATTTTCTACACCCCTCCCCCCTCCCCTTTCCCAATAAATGTACTGTACTATGCTATGGGGCGTGCGCTCTCTCTCTTTTTTCTTTTCTAATATATATATATATATATCCCTATGGAGCTATATACATACATGTTAATTAAAGGGTTGTTTTGCAAATGATATTTACATTTTTTCATGTCTTGTACTAGTATTTCCCCTGTTTGGTTAGAATTGTGTGTGAAATGTTTTGTATAATTAGTTATTTCATTTAAGATGATGATAGTTGCATGGGTATATGTTGGACCCTGCCTTAATTTTTTATTGTGGATTATTTGGTGAACTTAGATTGTGTATGATCGTGTTAGTTAGAAATAGAATTTTTTTTGCTATGGATTTGTTTTTGCATAACAATATTCAATATGGGTTTTTGTTTGGATTTTGTTGTAATGTATTTTGGATGCCATAAATTGTGTGTTGGTAATTTATTATTGTCGACTTGCTTTGTTTATATTTAATGTTTACTTTCAATTGTGTATTTGTTTTAGACAATTGATTGCTATTGTGTACATGATGGAAATATTATTTGCATCATGTACACATTCTTCAATTGTATGTTGTATTGCAATTTACTGGTTTGGATAGGTGCTTGCTTTATTAACCGCTACAGTCATGAAGGGGTTAAGTCCACCCACAACCCCCCCGCAAGCCCTAAACAGCCACCAAGGGCCAAATACCCCCTTCACCCACCCCCGCTACCCACAATAAACCTGGCACGGCTGGTTAAGCCGTTCATTGCATTAGCGGTTAACCGCTAAGGTAATGAAGTGGCCTTTAAATGCATTTTTCCTGCCTCGGATGCATGCCGGGGGCCTCCGGTGCTGGTATTAATGGGTATCAGTTCCGAAGACCCCCTGCATCAATCCGAGCCAGGAAAACGGCCTGATTTTTCAATGTATCGCCGCTCAGCACCAGATTGTTGCCAACTTTTGTTGGCAGAGCGAATTGGAGAAAATGTCTCCATTCTAGGGCGACGATCAGTGCCGAGATGCTGATCGGCGCTACTAGAATACGGCGGGTTCTAAAACTGGCGAGATATTGCTTCTCGCCACCCGCGGGGCAAGTTTTATTTTCCGCAAAAAAAACCCGGCGGATTGTACTCATCTCACCAGCTTTTCAGCACTTACAGAATTGCTGTACGCATATTTGTCGAAAAACAGGCGAGATAGGGCTTTTTGCCGTTCTCTGCATAGGCCCCTGTGTTTACCATTTCTTATATATTTATTTACAAACAGATGTACTATTTTATACTGTGTATCAATCACATCATAAACTCAGTGTCCCAATATTACAAATCTGACTCAATCTCAATGTGAGATTCAGTACTATTACTAACCATAATGCACTAGGATTGCAGTGGGAAAACAATGATTAGATTAAAGTTACATGATGATGACATAACCATATAGTCAATTCTGGTATTCATACATTTACATGACAATATTTTAATCACATACTGTAAAATGCAAAACATTTTGCAAAGGTTTACTAGGGATTAATTGGATTAAAAGATAATACTAATGATTGTAAATAAAGTAATCATTTGTTTTTGTATATTTGGAACTTACTGTCTTAATTTCCTAAATTGGTAATATAATTCACCCAATTTTTTTTAAACGTGGGTCCACAAAAAAGGAGAGCAGCATTTGCCTTATTCTAAACCTGCTTGGTTAAGATACTTCCAAACTAATCAGAACTTAAAAATATCCTCTGGAGCCAAACCTATAACAAAGTGTTAGAAGTGGTTTCCCTCAGATTTGGACAAAAATAAAAGATTAGTTCTGGGGTGTATTTATACCACTGAATTTCTTCTGAACTTTCAGCAGTCATAAAACTTCAAACTCCAGACAAGGCCTCAGTAACTGTGGAAAATGTGGGCAAATTCTCTTTTTTTTTTTTCCTGGCATTTATTTATTCTTGTTAGTAATTGGAAAATCTGTTTAACTCTGAGATGGGCAAATTAATCGCTGTTTCTGTTTTGCTTCAATGAAAGTTGCATAAAAATCTCACATACTTATCACTTATGTCTTAGTTATATTATCTGTAAGGTGAATTTATAGAGAATTGAAGGCAAAAAGCAACAGGGTCAATTTTTAGCTAGTGCCATTTGGTGGGTCATGCAAATTTGCCACTTTTGTGGGTGATAAATGTCCTATTTTCAACAAATGTTCTAATTTGTGAAATGTTTTTCACATCTGTACTTACTAGTAGAAACATTAACCGGCATATATTTTTTCTCCTGGTTTATTGTACTACTCAACACAAGGTAACACAGAATATCTCATTTCAAAGCCATTTAACATAATCAACCCCTTTTGTCACCAAACTATTTTTATAGATGCTGCTGCTAGAGTTTGTTTTGGGAAAAAAATATCTGCATAAAAAAAAAACTATATTCAGCATTTATCTCATAGTATATATATGTATGTTTTCTGCCTCACATAGCTGGATCTTGTGACTGGATTGGTTTCTTACCGTCTGAGACATCACCTTCACAGTGTAGCATAGTACTTGGAAGGATAGGCAGTTCATAATTAATACACATATGTACTTAATGTTAAAATATAATTCTTATGTGATTTATACAATAAATAGTAAAGGTTTGGAACAATCTACTGTATTTTCCTTTGGACACCGCTAAGCTTTTTCAACAGAGGTTATATAATATTTCACAGTACATCACACATTTAAGTGGCTACAATCAATCAGTATGCTGTCCTGAATGTTCTGTTCCATACCATTTTTATATAAATACCAAGATTATTACTTTATGCAGCTTAACTGAAAGACATTTATTATTCTACGTGCACAACAAATTCCCATGAAAAGAGCAAATTGAATTGCATTAACCAAGTCACACTCGGAATGCAGCCAATAATTGAAGGAAAAGGCCATGTTTTATGGGCTCTTTAGTCTTCTTACCATAACTTTGCAGTAGACAGCAAAAGACGAACCCATTTCCTGGAAAGCTACTTCAGTGCTTTAACATACACAAGCAATGCCAAGTCTATCTGTTCGACTTCTTAACTTTGCTGAAGCCTTTTTTCTTTGAAAAAGCAGATGTTGTATTGGTAACTGTAAAACATCTCTACATTCTAAAGAGCTGAAATCTAATATCTAGAATTAGTTGCTCCACTGAGAACCTTTTCCATGGTGATCTGTTGTGTTGAGAACTTGCTTGGCAATGAATTACCTTAAGGTTAACTTCCTGTTAGTGGAACTCATTGATTAAGGAAGACATCTATGTTTCAGATCTGACTTAAGCAGGCCTTTAAGCTAACTTAATGGGTACAAAGCAAATAAAGCAGGGACAGCTAGCAAATCATGATTTCTTACGCATGTAACTATGCCCTGTGGTTTTTCGATTACAAAATTAAAAATAGTGTTTTATAATATACCAATCTGGTTTGCATTATTGACATGACCAAAGTTTGTACAGTAATATATCTTTATTCATGTGCCCATTGGTTCCTCAAAACAATTAAAGACATTGAATGCATTATTGTCTGAATAAAGAAGAAGCTTGACTAGAGGAGCTTGAGATCTAACTCTTTTTGCCATTCCCACTATTTCCCCTTCTCCATTCAACCTCTTAATTCCTTTCTTTTTCCACAAATATATACGACATACAGTATACAACATACAAGTAACCACATGAACTATACATAGGAGTGCCGAAGTTAAATGGCCATACAGTAACACAGTGGACAAATCCCGAGGTACTGTATAATTAAACCATGTGTTAAGCAGATCTCCACCAGGCTGCATGATTTAACCAAAAATGTAAGATCCAGAAATTGATCATAATCTGTCTCTGCATCAGAATCGCAATGTGGCAATGGCCATCTGTAACACTACTCCCGACCCACAGCTCGGATTGAGGATGATGTACGGGACACTCTTGATGGATACCAGTGAGGAACTACTTCCCACCAAAACTTTTATATATTTATTTTCCCTACTTGCAATGTTTGTACTATTGAAACATAGGAAGATCACCACCTTCCCAAATTAGGAGGCTTAACATCCCACCAAGTGAGTGCATAGTAAAGGCTCATACTGTATATTAAAGGGAGAACATGTACACATTACACTGCCATTGCATCAAGGCCTATTGTAGAGAATCCTTCATAGATACAGTAGCATAGGAAGCAATTGTCAATATAAATTACAAATATAAATGCTAGAGAGAGTTAACAGATGATAAATAGCAGTCCCACCTAAATAATTTAAATATAAAGTTGAAAGGACAAATGCTCTAGATTAAGCCTATGTATAAAGGTTGAACTCTGACCATTTCCAACTTTGTGTCTGGTGAAGTAGTGCTAGACATATTATAGATCCTCAGAGCATTTGATTTTCAACCACTTTGGCTCTAGATAAAACTTGGCACCTTTGTACAAATTTGTCTGAATATTTTTCCAACAAAATTTCACTTAGTAGTTTTTTGAGATATTGGATCCTAGATAAACATTGTATTTTACATGGTTCATTAAGCATCAGTGGGTTAGAAGGTAAATAATGAGCTCATGCATGTACTGGACACACTTAAAGTGATGTGTCTATAAGTTGGAAAACAATTTCAGGTAGTTTACATGTAAAAATATGTAGGTACTCAGCATAGATACTTTAAATGTACAGTAGGTTAAAACACCTTAATACTGTATCTCTTTCAGTATCCTAGTTATTTCTTTTTATTTCCATGGTTTCAGAAATATTTTTGGTTAAAAACAGTTGCATTATAGTAAAAGGTATCCAAGATGTTATTATAGCAATAGGCAATACAAATTACATCACGTTAAAACTTGCCTTCAGAAAATGTACATAAACATTTCAGTGTATATAAGAATCAATGTCAAAGTTTTGTTTGTCCTGTCTCCAATTTCATGTCACTTTAGCTGTATTTAACGCATTTACAGTAAGCATAGTTATGTCGTCGTTATGATTATCTGTAATACAAGTAGATTTAGTAGTGTTCTGGAAATTAACTACAACATGCTCTAGTTGACAGATTTACAAAGTACCATAGTATTAGTGTAATAACACAAGATATGTTTGTGACTGTTTTAACAATTGCAAATCATTCATTCTTCATGACACATAAAAGATTAGCAGGTAAGTAAGGTTGCCAGAAATTCTATCTTGCTTAGTTTGTTTATAAGTTAGAATTAAAAGGTCCTTTCTAGCCAAAAATATTTGCTCTCTCTTGAGCTTTGTTCACTAAGTCCAAATTATTGTCCCTATCTAATTTTCTTTTAGGTAGAACATTTGATTGTTCCAAGTAAAACTGATTTTGTGAGCAATTTCCAGAGCTATGCGACTTGTTTCCCTGTTTGTAGTTCCTTGGTGGTGAAATTTTGCATGTTGGGGTTCTTGCAAAGTGGACCACAAAAATTGGTGTTCTTAACCTTTGCTTTTTTGCCTTGTATGTATGTCTTTATTTATTTAGCACCATTAAAGTACATAGCGCTTCACAGCATCATATTATCATATAAAAAACAAATAATACAAATAACAGATCATGGGAACAAGTGCTTCAGACATAAAAGTAAAATTTAGGAAGAGGAGTCCCTGCTCTGAAGAGCTTACAATCTAATTGGTAGGTATGAAGAGCGTACAGAGACAGTAGGAGGGTGTTCTGGTAAGTGTGTCTGCAAGGGGCCAAGGTTTATGTATGAGGTGTATAGTATCAGCCACGGAGATACTCATATGCTTCTGCTGTATTTTGGATTTATTCTTCTTTCCAACAGCCTTGGTCACCCCACCTGACAGGGGTCCTTGTTTTCAGGTTTAATACAGGGACCAATTCCCTTAATCTTTGTGCAGAGGGGGACAACAATGGCCATGTAGAATTTTATACTGTCTATAGTATTTTCCCCACTAACATTTCATTGGTTAATTGCTATGATGCAACTAACATTTGAAGAACTCAGATTTCCCCCCAACATTTCAGCCACCATCTTTTAACACGATGACATAAGGTACCTTAGACATACCTGATGAAGCATTACAGTCATTATTATTCGATTAGTCTGTATGTGCTCTAAATGTTCCTTAGGAAACAAGAAAAAGAAAATCAATAATGAGCCATAAAATTGCATCAATTAAATGAGAGAAGAAATCCCCCAGACAAGTGTCCCCAGTGCCTCTTACAAGGGGGTGTCAAAGTGTCTCTGTATGCTATTCCTTATTACCACATCAATGGCAACTTGAAGGCGAAAAGTCTGTTATCCTTAGGGCAAAAAGTAAGTTGTTTTATGTACAACTCTACAATTTGCATCATGCTGTAAGACTTTTATGTTTTAACTACAGAAGACTGTAGATTTCCATTACCAATAGCTCAATTTAATGGTATTTACTTGTGTTGTAACTCTCCATGTATTTAATGCAACATGTGGATAATTTGAGTTATAAACATGATGAACATTGTGCTTTTGAAATTAGAAGAATTTATCCAAAGCAAGTACAGAATAAAAATCTTAGAAAGTATTATAACAAGGCTAAAAAGAGAGATTGGATGGAGTTTCAGTCCCACCAGGTAATTAATAATATTAAATGTAGATCTTTCTTTCATATCTCCCTCTTTCCTTACCCCTTGCGTCTCTCACATCTCTCCCTTCTTCAGTCTCGGCTATCCCTGCATTTCCCTTATCTCTCCCTTATGTTTCCCTGTTTCCCTCTCTATTTTATCTCACAATATCACACTACATGTTTATTCTGATTTAAACAGATTTCACCCCGTCAGGAATGTAATCAAGAAGAGAGCGAAACAGGCTCAAGCTTAGTTGGAGAGTATGGTAATGTTTGAGGATGTCATCTGTAGAAACGTTGGACACCTTGGAGAGGTTCTCTAGAATGGTGTCCAGAAACCATAGCCACCTTTCTATCAGGCTGAAGCATACTATGAAGGTGCATGTGTGTGGGAGTTATTTCCCGTATTGGCCAAGGAACGACACTTATATTTGAAGGTGTAATATGCAGTGTGCTGATACAATAATACAACAATTCCACAAGTGTTACAATTCAAGTGTTAAATTCATAATATTTCTGTTTGTGTTACACAGGAATTATGGCCTATTTTTAGTGAGCCTGGTTTTAGTGCCATATATTGTTGAAAACTTCCCTTGTGGTCACCATTTGTTTCAGGACAATGACAATAAAGCGAAGTGATGATGGAAAAAGTCCAGAACAGGTGGATGATCTGCATGGAGCCACTTACTGTTTCTGCAGTGTTTTTCCAAATGCAGAGGAATACATAAAAATAAAATAAAAAGAGAAGCGCAAGCTCCATGGCGTAAATGTTAAAATAATGTAATATAATTCATAAGAGAAAGTCACCAGGACTTGCACTCACAAGGGAAACATGGTAACTCGCATATGAGAGAAAAATCTCTGCTTGACGGAGAACGGGTCGGATCGGCGCATCGAAGGGAGCCCACCGGCAGTTGTCAGAAATGGCTCCAGGGAACAGCCGTCACTTGCAATGCCTGATCGGAAATTTATAGTCCACATTGTCAGCAAGGAAGACAGAACCGGCTAGCAGTTTATGTCCGGATAGCTACCAAGAAGGTGTTTAGAAGTATAATGCATGGTGCTAAGAACTGTATACAGCTATAGTAATAATATTATGAAGATGATGAATCCTATATGAGGTCTGGGATATGTTCTTGATTGTAGGGGGGTACTGGGCGTGGTATCCTAGTTGGTAAACAACCATAGAAGGAACCCAAAGGCTAATGATCACCCCAATAAACAGTACCCTAATCCCTTTGTGGAATAATGATATGACTATGTAGCAAGCAGGAAAACTCAGGAATCCGCTGCAGCGTCCATGTTGATCCCAGCAGCCCTCTGGGTGTGCGTCCGTCCTTGATGATGGATGAAGATAGAAGAGAGAAATGACAGAGCACAACCGGAATCATCCAAACAAAAAATTAAGGAAGAAAGTGCGTTATCCATACAAAAAATTAATAGTCATGGAAGGAAAAAAGGCAAGGCATTACCCTACCTTCCATGACTATTAATTTTATTTATGGATAACGCACTTTCTTCCTAAATTCTCTTGTTTGGATGATTCCGGTTGTGCTCTGCCATTTCTCTCTTCTATCTGCAAGAAGGTGTTTAGAATTGCCTCTCACATATGTACATTAATGTACATAGCACTTCACAGTAGTAATACATGTGGTAATCAAATAAATAACAGATAATATAAATAACAGATCATGGTAATAAGTGCTTTAGACATAAAAGTAACATTAAGGAAGAGGAGTCCCTGCCCCGAGGAGCTTACAGTCTATTTGGTAGGTAGGGAGAACGTACAGAGACAGTAGGAGGGAGTTCAGGTAAGTGCGTCTGCAGGGGGCCAAGCTTTATGTATCATGTTTCCAGGATTATCCACAGTGCTATTCATATGCTTCTTTAAGCAAGTGTGTCTTAAGGTGGGTCTTAAAGGTGGATAGAGAGGGTGCTAGTCAGGTACAGAGGGGAAGCGCATTCCAGAGGTGTGGGGCAGTCAGTGAAAAAGGTTTAAGGCGAGAGAGGGCTTTAGATACAGAAGGGGTAGAAAGAAGACATCCCTGAGCAGAATGCAAGAGTCGGGATGGTGCATAGCGAGAAATTAGGGCTGAGATGTAAGGAGGGGCAGAAGAGTGTAAAGCTTTAAAAGTGAGGAGAAGAATGGAGTGTGAGATGCGGGATTTGATCGGAAGCCAGGAGAGGGATTTCATGAGGGGAGATGCTGAGACAGATCAAGGAAAGAGTAGAGTGATTCTGGCAGCAGCGTTTAGGATAGATACATTAACTCCATATCACATATCATTATTAACCAAAGGTTTATCTTTTTCTCCCAGTAGCACCCCCAATAGGTTTGACTTATTTGTGGATTTAAATCGGTATATCCGCAAGCTGACTCTCATGCGGCATTTTGCGTTGAAAGGGGAACAAAATCAAGAATTCAATTTTAGTACTCAGGAAATGGAGTGTATCAATGCCCTTACTTCTTTTTTGGTTGAATCTGAGACTACTAATACCATCTGCAACAGTACACAAATTTCAGCTAAATTTGACACATTGGTAGATCCTCTCAAGAAAAGAACAGCGATTGAAAACTCATTATTTGAAAACTCATTATTAGAATTAACAACTCATGATGAAGAAATGAACGTATTGATAGATCCTAATCCATCTCTGAATAATACAGACCCTGAGAGTACATTAACATATAGGTCATATCCATTTGTTCCAAAGTTGGTATATTTTCCCTATCAATCAAAGGGGAATTTTATCGACACTTTTTATACAGTGGTTCTCAAGGACTTTGAGCAGTTGTGCCAAAATAATGTGTAATTGAAACATAACAATTTGACTAAGGAAGAGCATTCAACTATGATCAGCATAAAGAATAACTATGAGCTCATAGTTCGCCAAGCAGACAAAGGTGGGGCTATTGTCCTACAGGATCGTGTGGATTATCTATGCGAAGCCCATCGTCTTCTACATGACACTACGTCCTATGATGTATTGAAAGAGGACCCAGTCACAAGTTATCAGTTGGAGTTTCAGAATCTCCTCCAGGATGCATTCATTAAAGGGATTATCACCAAATTAGAACAAAAAATTTTATTCACCAAACACGCAAGGACACCTATATTTTATCACATTCCTAAACTGCACAAAGATAAAGTTAATCCACCAGGGAGGCCTATAATATCAGGGGTGGGGTCGATGACATCCAACTTGTCCCAATACGTTGACTATTATTTACAACCATATGTCACAAATTTACCTTCATATATTAGGGACACTTTGCATGTCATCGATTCCACCTCTGATATTATTTGGAAGGATACCTTTCACTGGGCAACATGTGATGTATCTTCACTGTACACGTGTATTGATCATACAAAAGTTATCCAGGCTATTAATCACTATCTTGAATTAGACTCAAATCTGAACCCTTCACAGAGGTCATTTCTTTTAGCATGTATTAAATTTATTTTAAATCACAATTATTTTTTATTTGAAGATATTTTTTTATTTACAAATCTGTGGGACGGCTATGAGCACCAGATTTGCCCCCAGCTATGCTAATCTCTAAATGGGACTGTGGGAGAGTACCCATGTGTGGGAGAATGCTCGTCTGGGTGGTGGTCTGGTGTTCTATGGCCGTTTCATAGATGATATTATTATTATTTGGGATGGTGAGAGGGAGATCCTGGAGGAGATTCTGACATCCTTCAATGATAATGAGATGGGTTTGAGATTCACATACACTATACATCCAAATACTATTATCTTTTTGGACTTGGAACTATTCATTGGTAAAGAGCATCAAATTCAGACAAGGACACATTTCA